>NC_045446.1:74566654-74776332 GCF_002776525.5 Piliocolobus tephrosceles | reverse complement strand
AAGGAAGGAAGGAAGGAAGGAAGGAAGGAAGGAAGGAAGGAAGGAAGGAAGGAAGGAAAAGAAAGAGAGAAAAGAAAGAAAAGAAAGAGAGAAAAGAAAGAAAGAATTAGCCAGACCTGGTGACATACACCTGTAATCCCAGCTACTTATGAGGCTGAGGCGGGAGAATTGCTTGTACCTGGGAGGCAGAGGTTTCAGTGAGCCGAGATTGCACCATTGCACTACAACCTGGGCGACAAGAGCAAAACTCCGTCAAGAGAAAGGAAGAGAGAGAGAGAGACAGAGAGAGAGGAGAAGGAAAGAAATTTCAACAGAGTAAGTCTGATAATTGTTTCAGCTGATGAGAGAAGTTTGTAGGTTGCCTAACAAATGTTTTCTTTTTTCCTTAAAATTAGCTAATTGTAGGTGTTAATGTAGAAAAATATATATATTTTCCCCATGTGATTTAGTCAGATTCTTCAGAGTGGCTCCTATTTTTTCCATATTAATATTCCTTTAACTCTTACCTTTAAGATGCAATATTTTTGTTAGGTTTGTTTTGTTTCTCTGTGCTGTAGAGTTCAAACTTTTTAAAACTCAAATCATTTCTTTAAAGTAAAAAAAAAATCAGAGCAGCAAATTCTTATACCTCCTGCTTTAAAACCAGTCTTCAATCTGTGACTTTAAAACCAAGAAAGCATCTGGAGTATTTGGATGATTTTGTGATATTTCTTCTTTTATGCTTTTATTTATGGTTAAAGGAATCATAGTAAGCTTTCTTCGCCCAACCTTAAATAAAGCTTGAAACAACTTCAGGAAGAAATGAAATAGTAATAAACTGTGAAAGCTTCACTACCTTAAGAGTAAGATTGTGTTTTCTCTTTGCAAAATCTGTCTGTGCAGAGCCAGGAAGTTCCTGGTGTTTGTAGACTCTCCCACTGGATCTCACAGAAGGTTCAGTTGCTTGAATGTTTATTTCAATATGCAACAAATAAGCTTTTTTTTTTTTTTTTGAGAAAGGAACTTTATCTTTTCTTGAGGTAGCTCTGGATATGACTAACTCTTTCATTAAGGTACTATTGCCAAGCCAGGTGCAGTGGCTCATGCCTGTAATCTCAGCACTTTGGGAGGCCAAAGTGGGTGGATCACTTGAGCCCAAGAGGTTGAGACAATCCTGGGCAACATAGCGAAACCCTATCTCTCAAAATCTCAAAATAATGCAAAAATTAGCCCAGTATGGTGGCACGCACCTTTAGTCCCATTTCTCTGGAGGCAGAGGTAGGAGGATTGCATGAGCCTGGGTGGTGGAGGTCACAGTGAATAGAGATCACACCGCTGTGCTTCAGAAGTAGAGCTTTTTCTATCATAACTATATGTTCAAGATAGATATGAGACCCCCAAAATAAATCTAAAATGAGTATCATCTTAAATCTCCATATTACAAAGTGCTGCTGTAATTTTTTCAATGACCTACATTTTGTGATCTACTTTTTGCATGAAGGGTCATCTACATTATCCCAAATAACTTTCATAGCAGCAGTTGATATAAATGCTGAGTTTATATTTTGGAAAGGTGCCCAAATCCTGAGGTGGGAGGTTTGCTTTAAACCAGTAATGATCACATGATGTTTCATGCTCTGTTACTAAATAATACTTTATACCCAGTTGTATCCATGGAAACCTGCAACAGTTCCATAATTGCAATAGGCTCTAAACTAGTCCCTCTGTGGCAGGTCTCCAGTTTATCACTCACACTGCTATCAAAGTGATTTTTCTGCAAGACAAATATACCATGTCTTTTCCTATTTTATACCTCATAAATCCCAAACTGTTTGTTGTGCATGTCATTTAAAGTTTACATACACAAACACACACACACACACACACACACACACATGCACACACACATCTATATACACACACACATACATATATGGCCTAGTCTAATTTTCCAGCCTCATGTTCTACCAGTCCCACTCATATTTCAGCCACAATTTTTTTGGACTGCAATTTTGTTCTTTCATGTTGTTTTCTCATGCTTTCTTCTGTCTTTCATATTCTTTTTCTTCCTAGTAAATTCTCCACTCACTTTTGAAAAAACAATTTAAATTTCATTTTTTTGTGTGAGGACTTGGCTGGCATTCCAAATGGAATAGTTGTCTCTATGTGTCTAGATAAGACACATATAAGATGCTCAATAAATGTTGAGGCATGAATAAATGTTACATTAGAATGCCAGTCCTTGTTCTCTTGTCTTCTGGACTCTGTGAGGTCATCAACGGAGAAGAGAGGCTTGAGAAAAGAAAACCCACCCACACTTTAACTCTGCATTTCTTAACAGGGCTAAAAAAATCAGATCATTGCTTGTTATGGCATCTTCAATTCCTCCCTCCCATGTGTTTCATTCTTTTCATCCTACAAATGTGACCAATTATTTCCTATTCTAAAGATATAAAGTATTCTCTCAACCATTCTTTCCCTCCTCTATGCTACATGATTACTTGCACTACCATTCTCATGTAATTTCTTGAAATTAAAAAACATTGTATTGGCATTTATTGGGAAAATTGATAGATGTTAGATGGGAAAAGTAGTGTTCTGAAGTCAAATAAATTTAGAAAATATTCAATTAGGTAATGTTAAACAGGTTTCTTTGCTGAATAATTGCTCAGTCTTCAATATGCTAATGCTATCAAAGATGGGGCATGTTTCCTAACAAAATTGGCTATAGAGAGAATCTCTTTTTTTCTTTTTCTTTTTTTTTAATTATAATATTTTCAGTTCTGGGATACATGTGCAGAACCTGCAGGTTTGTTACATAGATATACACATGCCATGGTGGTTTGCTGCACCCATCAACCCATCATCTACATTAGGTATTTCTCCTACTGCTATCCCTCCCCTAGCCCCCAACCCCAGACAGGCCGTGGTGTGTGATGTTCCCTTCCCTGTGTCCATGTGTTCTTGTTGTTCAATTCCCACTTATGAATGAGAAGATGCGGTGTTTTGGTTTTCTATTCCTGTGTTAGTTTGCTGAGAATGATGGTTTCCATCTTCATCCATGTCCCTGCAAAGGACATAAACTCATCCTTTTTTATGACTGCATAGTATTCCATGGTGTATATGTGCCATGTTTTCTTTCTCCAGTCTATCATTGACTGGCATTTGGGTTGGTTCCAAGTCTTTGCTGTTGTGAACAGTGCTGCAATATACATGCATGTGCCTGTGTCTTTATAGCAGAATGATTTATAATCCTTTGGGTATATACCCAGTAATGGGATTGCTGGGTCAGATGGTATTTCTGGTTCTAGATCCTTGAGGAATCACCACTCTGTCTTCCACAATGGTTGAACTAATTTACACTCCTACCAATAGTGTAAAAGCGTTCCTGTTTCTTCACATCCTCTCCAGCATCTGTTGTTTCCTTTTTTTTTTTTTGAGATGGAGTCTTGCTCTGCTACCCAGGCTGGAGTGCAGTGGCATGATCTTGGCTCACTGTAACCTCCACCTCCCATGTTCAAATGATTATCTTGCCCCACCCTCCCAAGGAGCTAGGACTACAGGTATCCATGATCAGCCCAGCTATTATTATTATTATTTTTATTATTGCATTTTTAGTAGAGAAAGGGTTCCACAATGTTAGTCAGGATGGTCTTGATATCCTGACCTCGTGATCTGCGCGCCTTGGCCTCCCAAAGTGCTGGTATTACAGGCATGAGCCACTGCGCCTGGCCTGTTTCCTGACTTTTTAATGATCGCTATTCTAACTGGCATGAGATGGTATCTCATTGTGGTTTTGATTTGCATTTCTCTAATGACCGGTGATGATGAGCTTTCTTTCATATGTTTATTGGCCACATACATGTCTTGTTTTGAGAAGTGTCTGTTCATATTCTTTGCCCACTTTTTGATGGGGTTGTTTTTTTCTTGTAAATTTATTTAAGTTCCTTGTAGATTCTGGATATTAGCCCTTTGTCAGATGGGTAGATTGCAAAAATTTTCTCCTATTCTGTAGGTTGCCTGTTCACTCTGATGATAGTTTCTTTTGCTGTGCAGAAGCTCTTTAGTTTAATTAGATCCCATTTGTCAATTTTGGTTTTTGTTGTCATTGCTTTTGGTGTTTTAGTCATGAAGTCTTTGCCCATGCCTATGTCCTGAATGGTATTGCCTAGACTCTCAAGAGACTAGCATACTGCTGGTCTAACACTTGTTTCTTTCTGCTTTCTCATTGCTTATACTTTAATTTAGTGAGTTCTGGCTTATTGCCCACATCATATACCTTAAGCTATACTCTTAAATGTCCCCATAAGTAATTGAACCCTTAAATTAATGGATCTTAAGTCTTGATTACACTTGGCAACCCACCGGTGAGCTCTAAAATTCCTGCTGCCTTGGCTGGGTGCCATGGTTCACTCCTGTAATCTCAGCACTTTGGGAGGCGGAGGTGGGGGCAGATTGTTTGAGCCCAGGAGTTCAAGACCAGCCTGGGCAACATGGCAAGATCCCATCTCTACAAAAAATACAAAAATCAGCCTGGCATGGTGACTCGTGCCTGTGGTCCCAGCTACTCAGGAGGCTGAGGTGGGAGGATAGCTTGAACCCAGGAATCAGAGGTTGCAGTGAGTCAAGATCATGCCACTGCACTTCAGCCCGGGTGACACAGCAAGACTGTCTCCCAAAAAATAAATTTTAAAAATAATAAAATCCCTGCTCCTTGAGTCCTACCCCCACAGAGATTCTGATTTGATTGTGGACGCAAACTGGGTATCAGGAATTGTAAATGCTTCCCAGGTAATTCTAAGTGTAGCAAAGTTGGGAATCATCGCCTGGTGCCTCAAGCTGTTAGTTCATTCTTTTATTATTATTATTTTTTAATTTTTTTGAGATGGAGTCTTGCTCTGTTGCCTAGGCTGGAGTGCAGCAGTATGATCTTAACTCACTGCAACCTCCACCTCCCGGGTTCAAGAGATTCTCCTTCCTCAGCCTCCCCAGTAGCTGGGATTACAGGCATTTGCCGCCAGCAAATATTTGCATTTTTAGTAGAAGCAGGGTTTTCTCATGTTGACAAGGATGGTCTCAAACTCCTGACCTCAAGTGATCCTCTCACCTCTGCCTCCCAAAGTCCTGGGATTACAGGGGTGAGCCACTGCACCTGACTGTTCTTTCTTTTTTCTAAGTGCTGAGGAAAAAAACAAAAACAAAACAAAATAAAACAAAAAACAAGGCATGGTCTTTTGCATTTTCCCTGATCAATCTTATATAGTAGACAAAGACACACACACACACACACATACACACACACACACAGCAGTGTTTATAACAAAACTTTGGGGTAGAGGGGGACTATGAGCATGACAACAGCATGGAGTATGACAGTATGGTTGTTAAGGTAATTGCAGCAATACATCAGAGCTACTAATAGGAGGGAGCAGAGGATGAAAGATAACATTGGAGCAGGGCCTTCATACTGGACATTTTTATGTGGCACTAAATAAGGTGGACTCTATTGTGAGAGAAATAAGTAAGTATAGCAGTCTTTGAACCAGGGAGCTGCATAATCCAGTTTGCATTTTTGATTTGTCCCATCATTTTCTTCCCAATTTGCACCTCTTAGGAACAGGTCCAGATCTCATAGATATGCCCCATCACCCATCATTGGCTTTAAATTTCTGTTATTATTTGGTTAATTGGTATATCAATATCGTCTTTCAAAAGTTTGCGTAATCTATGAGAGGTGAACTTCTGCATTATTCATAGCTGTATAGTCCAGAGCATCCGTTGTGTAGAGAGAGATACAGCATCTATTGAGTAAATGCAACAGCAATATGAAGGTAAGGAACACCTTCATATGTTAGAGTATAGCACTTTACCAGTGACTTAAATCACAGTGTTTGGAATTAGATCTTTATTTTCTATTTTCTCTCTACAAGCCATTATTTCTCACCCCCAGAAAATAGAAAGTTAATATTTACAAGATGTCATTACAATTTTGTTACTCTAGATACTGTCAGATTAATTAATAATTGTGTGTTTATTGAGTGCCTGCCTATTCTATTACAAAGCATGAAGGCACTGTCAGGAATTTTAAAAGCTAAAGTTATGTCTCCTAATCTCAGAGCTTATTTACTTGGGAGGAAAAATGTGTCAAGCATAACCAACAGTTTAAGAACACTAAGAAAAAAAATGTACTAAGTATCCGAATATTTTGGAGAAGAATGGGATGTCTTGGGGCTTGCTGGGCAGCAATAATTGTGGCAAGTTTTCTGCCATTAACACATTTAAATGGTAATTCAGGAGCTGATCCCAAATGGACACTGTTCATTGCACACTAATTACTATTTGCCCTGCAGTGATTGTTATGTGTGACAGCAAGTGTAAATGCAAACCTAGATGCTTACCATTGCCCTTCCAACAGGGGAGGACATTGACTGATTATGCAAGTTGACGTGTCATGTTATTTCCTGTTTTCTCAGATAATATTTAAAGGTGAACATTTCCAAAGTGCATATCCATGCTTAGTAGAACTTTGACTCTATACAAATATTAAACGTAGGTGGTATGCTCCAGTTAGAAAAGACTGCAACATTTGCCTTGCACATGTGTATGGAAGTATGAGGAAATACCTCCAGTGAAATGTATTGTAAGAAATGAGTTTTAAAATAAATTCCATCTTGGTAATTTATTTCCATGTATATTTGGTCATTTGGGACAATTGTCTAATACCCATTGAGCTCTTCCAGTATGAAAAATCTTGTGCCATAGCCTGAGGTGACAGAGATGATTAAGACATGACCCCTGTTCTCAAAACTTCTGGCAAACAGAGGGACAGGTAAATATATAATTATAGAACATATTGATGCATGTTTTAATAGAAGAATGTGTAATTGATAAGACTCTCAAGACAAAAGATTAGGTTTGCATTAAGTATCACATCTTTTTTTAATTTCATTTTTTATGTTTTAACTCTCAACATTCTCTAGAAATCTAGACTTCTAGTTATAAGGGATTTGTTCTCCTCCTCTCACTCCTCGTACTGTGAAAAATGCTCACAACTTTTCACAGTACTGACTTTTCACAGGACTGAGCTTCTAGAGTGACTGACTGATCAATACCATACGCTGATGTTCATGGAGACAGAAGTACATTGTTTAAGACTCCATGATCTCATGCCTTCTTGCTTTTCTGATACACTTAAGGTGTAGAAATCATTAGCGAAGCTGAGAATCCCATTCTCTAGGTTTCTACTTCTCCATAGGCAATTCCCAAATATTTCTCCAGATTTGCTATCCCTGTAGACCCACAGACCTTTATTTTCATTTCAAGCTCCTACAGTCTCCCCTACTCACCTTCCAGCATCCTAAAGACACTATCTCTTTCTTCTTTACCTTCTACCCGTCAGCCACAACCTCTCCACTCCCTCTCCAAAGTCAGGATACCTAGAATACTGCTTTGCAAGTGTTACCAGACCCCACCACTTACCAGAAGTTATTCTTTGGGTAGGGGGTTTCCTCACTATTGTCCCTTCTGTGATCGCCAGAAAGGGGTCCCGATCCAGACCCCAAGAGAGGGTTCTTGGATCTCAGGCAAGAAAGAATTCAGGGCGAGTCTATAGAGTAAAGTGAAAGCAAGTTTATTAAGAAAGTAAAGGAATAAAAGAATGGCTGCTTCATAGATAAAGCAGCCCCAAAGGCTGCTGGTTGCCCATGTTTTTATGGGTTTGTGTGTGTGTGTGTGTGTGTGTGTGTGTGTTTTAATATGCTAGACAAAGGTTACCATCTTGGTTTGCAAACTGTCTTATCAGCAAAGTCTTTATGACCTGTATCTTGTGCCAATCTCCTATCTTATCCTGTGACTTAGAATGCTTTAACTTACTGGGAATGCAGCCCAGCAGACCTTAACCTCATTTTACCCAGCCCATATTCAAAATGGAGTTGCTCTGGTTCAAATGCCTCTGACAAAAGGGCTTCAGAGTCTGTAAACTTAGGTTGAGTGTGTCCTGAGCCTTGTCAGAATCCAGAGGCAAGGGATAAATCATAGCTACCTGTTTGGAATTGGTGAGTAAGAAAAAATTTAATAATGTAAACCCAAATTCTAATTATCTTGCCACCATCACAGAAACACTAAGAATACAAAAGAATGATGATTCATTGTGCAAATGAGGTGGTTGGGGGTGGGGCTAAAACGAAGATGATGTGTGAGTAGGTTTTGGAAGATTAGTAGGAGTTGTTAGAAGGTTATTCTAAACACGGGAGACAGCATGGATTGAGGAGTGAAACTGCATCTTCTTATTCTCTGTGTCTCCAGTGTTTGGCACACAGTAGGTGATCAGTAAATGTTAGTTGAATGAAGAGGCAGAATAGTGAGGCATATTTAGGGAATGTCAATAAATTTGGTGAGCCTGGAACAGTGTGTGTGGGAGGAATGAAGAGGAATGATGCTGGGGTCATGGCATTCACAAAGCACATAGCTATCTAGGTCATCCTAAAACGTTTTGGCTTGTTAAGCAGAGGAGTGATGCTATCATAATAGGAAGTAAGAACAGAGTTAAATAGCAAAGACTGTGTAATATAATGAGCAAGATTTTCTTGGAGTTCTTTAGATTCATAGGACTGAAAGCCAAATTCTAGGAGTATTTTGCCGATCCCTGCAGGAGTGAATCTGACAGAGGAATAAACCTGCCCACTTAGTGATGTTGGGAGCTTGGAGCAAGTCTGCTATCAGATGCACTGGAGACCTTTAAATGCCAGAACTGCATTTTTAAAAACTAGAAAGACACATCTAAATCTTGTCAAGAATAAATATATTATTTTGTTTGTGAAAATAAACATTCATGAGAAAAAAATTAAAGTCATGACAAAAACATTTATATGGTAGGCTACATACATCATGAAGCTTGATTTACTGTTTTAATAGTAAAAAATGATAATAAATAAATAAAATTTACTGACTTTCTTGTCAGTTTTCAAACTTCATGACTTATACATTGTTAAATGTTTGATATAATATGACTTCTAGAGGATATATGAAGTGGTATATTCCTATAAATGTTGGCTCAGGGGTCATGGGAATGTGTAACAGAGATATCAGCTATAATGATGGAATGAGAGAAATCTTGGGTACCTTCTTTTCATCAGAAATTCTTCCAGAAAATACCTACATAATCAGTGGCGGAAAGACTCAGATCCTTTCTCAGTTAAAGCCAGAACACATAAGCCAAAGAAAATAAATTTGGGATTTTCTGACTCTGTAACTCAAGTTCCTTCTGCTACTTTCTAATCACAATAGCTGAAAGGGATTTGACCTCTCAAATTGCACAGACAAAAAGTTGTCACCTGGATATGTACTTCTTACACTCTGCCATAAAAACAGTGACCTGAACTAGACCAGGAGCAGTGAGCAATAAGATATTAGGAGGTTAAAGTTCCCTGGAAGAAAATGATTCAAGTGTCTGCAAAAAAGCGATTGAGTTTTCTGACTTTACGGATAAGCTTTGAAAACCCATCAAGGTGGGAAACCAAATATAAGATTACTGTATTATTACAGGAGTAATCAGATTTCAAGTCTTTGTACTTTTTTGGAGGATGGGGATGGCGAAGCATTAGTTAAGATAGTAATAAACCTTACATTTTATTAAAATATGAATGTATGATAAAATTTAAGAAGTAATCATTGAAATATTAGAAATACTGTATAAATGTCAAATTGGTAGAGGAATAAAATGTAAATATATAAAAATTTTTAATCAAAAAAGGCAATAAAGAATATGAAGCAAAAGTATATGACAAAAAACTTCAAATATAACAATACTCATACAAATATAAATAGATTAAATTTGCCAGTTAAAAGACAAAAATTGACATTTAAATGATTTTTAAAATCCACCTAATATGCCATTGGATGAGACAGAAGCCTACACTTGATCTCAGCCAAAAGGCTGAGAAGCGATGATACATGAGCCTAAAATATAAAGACTCAGAAAGTTTGAAAGTTAACAAATGGAACAAATATGTACTAGGCAAATGCTAATAAAATAAAGCTGAGGTAGCTTATAAATCTCAGGCAAAATTGACTTCAAGACAAAATAGACTATTAGAGTTAAAGAAGATCATGATATAATGATAACATGCTTATTTCATAAATATACATTATAAATTTATGTGCACTTAATAAAATATCCTTAGTGTATATAGACAGCACTCATAGAGAAAGTAATAAATCCACCATCACAATGAACAATTAATTACAAAATACTTTTTTTTTTTTTTGAGTCAGAATCTCACTCTGTCACGCAGGCTGTAGTGCAGTGGCACGATCTTGGCTCACTGCAACCTCTACCTCCCAGGTTCAAGTGATTCTGCTGCCTCAGCCACCCAAGTAGCTGGGATTACAGGCATGCACCATCATGCCCAGCTAGTTTTTATATTTTTAGTAGAGACAGGGTTTCACCATGTTGCCCGGCTGGTCTCAAACTCTTGGCCTCAAGTGATTCACTCATCTCTGCCTCCCAAAGTGTTAGGATTACAGGTGTAAGCCCACAACGTCAAGCTTATAAGATACTTTTTAATGTCAAGAGATAAAAAATTACTAATGTTGCAGAAGATTTCAACAATGCACTGCTATTTCTAATTGTATAGAGGACCATCTCCATGTAAAATACAAATAAAACAACAGCAATAAAATAAATTACATAGGAGTTAGTCAAACTAAATAAATGCAAAAAAGGATGTATAAACATTTATTGAAATTTACCAAAGAAGACTTAAATACAATGGTGTGCTATGGTCATGGATATAAATATTCAATAGAATAAAGATATTCCTTCCAAATTGATCTTTAGATTCAATGCAATTCCTGCAAAAATCTTAACAGGACTTTTTGAGGAGCTGAACAACCTGATGAAAATGTACATGAAAAGAGCATAGGGTAAGGAATACCCATGATACTCCCAAGAAGAAAAGTCAGGTGGGGGTACCTGGCCTAGCAGACATCAATTATACTAAAACAATTCTGATGACAGTGTGGTTTCAGGATTAGATAAGCATATTGACTAAACAAACCAAAGGATCTTGAAACAGAAGGTAAGTTCACCAGTTCTAGAGCTAATTTACTAACCTATTCATGCCTCAATTTCCTTATTATTAAAAAAGTAATCCTAATAGTACCTACCTCATATATGAGGATTTAATGAGTTAATTAAATAGTTCTGGGACAATTATATATAATATGAAAAATCAAATTCCTATCTCACATACATAAAAATGAACAAACTTTTGATTAAATACATAAATAAAAATGCAAAATATTAAACATTTTAACAAATATATAGCATAATATTATGACTCTGTCATTAGGAAGCGTATCTTTAAAAAATCATGAACCCATAATTGAAAGATGTTGAACTCAATTACATTAAAGGAATGCTGGGCCAGGTACGGTGGCTCAGGCTTGTAATCCCAGCACTTTGGGAGGCCAAGGCAGGAAGATTACTTGAGGCCAGGAGTTTGAGACTAGTTTGAACAACATAGCAGGTACCCAGCTCTGCAAAAAAATAAAAATTAGCCAGGCCTGGTGACACCAACCTGTAGTCCCAGTTACTTGGGAGCCTGAGACTGGAGGATCACTTGATCCAAGATATTTGAGATTATACTGAGCTATGAATATATGAAGAACTCTTGTAGGTCAATAAAAATAAATATAAATAATACAACAGAAAAATGGTCAGCAGACATCATCAAACATTTCAAAAGATAAGGTAAACAAATAGTGAATACTTACACAGTATAACAAAATGCCAGCCTACACATATAAGAAAGGAATCCAAATTAAGCCCAATATCATTTTATACTCAATTACAAAGGTATGAAATTAGGAAGCCTGATACTGTAAAATGCTATTGGGGTTGTTTATTTTATACTACTGGTGTGTGTAACCATTTTAGAAAACAAATTGACATTATTTTATAAAGCAAATTAGCAAAATTGCTATGACATTATGACATAGCAATTTTACTCCTAGATATATATACCATAGAAAAATGATCGTAAATGTCCATTGCCCATAGTATCTTTGCTTTTAAAAGGAAAAAGTAAAACACGATGTGAACACAATACAAATTTATATCAACAAGAGAATAAAAATATAATTTATGGAATATCCACGTAATAGAATAATATATAGCATTAAAAATAAACATGAGTGAATCTTTGAAACATAAAATCGTATGGAATCATAATGTTGAGCAAGTCAAGGAAAATGATATATAGTATGATAACACTTTTATGAAGGTCAAAAACAAGCACATTTGAACAATATATTAATATTTTGGGGTGGATTTCTATATGTATACTAAAACCATACAATGAAAAAAGGAATGCTAAGAAATTTAGGAGAGTTGTTAAATCATAAGAGATACAGAGATATAAGAATGAAGCAGAACCCATACAAGAATATTTATCATTCAGATTTTAAAGTTGATATTAATTTCATTACTGTGCTTCAAGACTTTCCCTTACATTGCATGTATTCTTTTGCATACATCAAACTTATAGTCAAAAAACATAACATTAGGGTATGTTAAGGTAGAAAGTTTTTCTGTTTGACTTAACCCTTAAAACAAAAATGGACCTTGTAAGAATTTGTCTTTTCATTTCACTGTAGTTGCCTGAAAGTGGACTTGAGTTTTACTGTAAAGAGATGACAGACATGAAATGCAGCTCTTTCAAACAAAGCATTTGTTCATAGTGACATATCTTCTGCATCTGTGATAGCAGATGCTTTTAAAAGCAACAAGGAGAGGGAGCAGTGGTGGGTGGAATTAGAACCAAATGCTTATATTCATATGCTGCCATGTGAAGCAGATCGGCCATACTGCTTTCAGATACACTTAAGAACAATCTTATCTTAGTTGGAATTGAAAGATCTGGGACCACTGAACTGTCATTGATAGGATCTGCCACCACTCTGAGTATTTCAATGATGAAATGAAGCATAAAAATGACGAAATCATCAGGTTAGAACAGACCTCAAAAGGAAGCTTGAAGTTCTCATTACTTTCTTTTATTGGGTCAAGCATAAGCAAAACCATGAAATTGACATTTCTTACTCTTGACAGCATCTGATATTAGGCAGCTCCTTTAGGAAAGATGAAAGAGAATCAAGAAGACACCTGACCCTTAGCTGAACTACTTACTGCAACACCTGTACTAACCCGCAAGGATAAGATTGTGTCGAATTTAAATCCGACTTTCTGCCATTCCCATTCAAGCCTCTTTTTGTTCATCTTGACCTTATTTTAACAGGACATCTAGTCTCATAATTTATGAAATAGTCTTTTCTATAGTAGGAAGGTTGTAAAGTCACCCCTCAGTTCTTTGCTGCTGTGATTCATTGCTAGACATATAGCTAGAGCTACAGATGTTAATATATATGAATAAACACAAGTTTATATCTGTAACTGGCCCATAATTTATTGCCACCATGTAATTATGGTTATGCTTCCTTAATTATAGTATTATTATTTTTATGTTGGAAAACATTGACTCTTTTAACTTAAAATACGTGTATAGATGTATTATATATATGTATGTAGTTGTATGTATATATTACATATGTATTCATATATATGTATGAATATATTATATATGTATTTTGACTTAAAATACATACATATACATGCATATATAATATATATATTTTAAGTTAAAATATATATAAAATGAAAGAGTTTTCCCTAAAAATATATATATAGTCCTAACGCTGTAGTAGTTAGGACTTTTTAGTAGTAAATACATATATATTTTACATATATAGTAGTAAATACATATATATTTTAGTAGTAAAATACATATATATTTTAAGTTAAAAAATATGTATTTATTTGCCACCTTCAAGATTAGTATAATTTTTAGCCCTGCAATTCAAGTCCCTGATAAACTTAATGAATCTTTCTAAAGTATAATTTTCATTACCTTACATTTCTACTCAAGAACTTATCCTGGTTTTCAAGTATTTATTCAATAAAATTCAACTTCTCAGATAGAATTCAAAGCTATAGTTCGTCTCACCTAACTTTATCTTGCTAGCCTTTCTTTCTTATCTGACGGGCCTGAGTTTAATTCATTGTCCTGCCACTTTCTATCAGATTCCAGTTACTTTAACTGAGAGTTCTAATTTCTTTGTGAATATGAGCACTAAATCAATGTTGATATTTTTAAAACAGTTTTCCCTTAAAAGATGGCTAGATTAGCTTTTTTTCTCCTCTTCCTCCTCCTCCTCCTCCTTCTTCTTCTTTCTTCTTCTTTCTTCTTCTTCCTTCTTCTTCTTTCTTCTTTTTCTTCTTTCTTCTTTCATCCTTTTTTAAGACCAAGTCTGACTATGTCGCCAGGCTAGAGTGCAGTGGTGCAATCTCGGCTTACTGAAACCTCTGCCTCCCGGGTTCAAGCGATTCTCCTGCTTCAGCCTCCCGAGTAGCTAGGACTACAGGCGCATGCCAGCATATCCAGCTAATTTGTGTATTTTTAGTGGAGATAGAGTTTTACCATATTGGCCAGGATGGTCTTGATCTCTTGACCTTGTGATCCACCCACCTCGGCCTCCCAAAGTGCTGGAATTATGGACATTAAATTAACTTTTAAAAATAATTAATACTGAGATTTTTCTTGAAATTCAGCATAGATTTTGCATGAGAGACATTATAAAGTTGGAATAGTAATGTCTATCATATTTTTAAGGTTAAATTAAATTTGAGAAATAGCTTAGCAGAGTTGCCCCATAGTTTGTGCCCAATAATTTCTTTAAAATGACTCTTATCCTCTTTCCATGTTCCTTTAGGGAAAAGGAAAATGTATATGTAAAGTCCTAATGCTGGAGGAATAATCACAAGAATGGTTTATAGAGGAAATAAATATAGTATCTGGTGATGCGATTTTCATTTTTTAAGAAAGACCTGACTGGAATGAGGAAAATCAGAGAGAGAAAAACTGACTCCAGCAGACTTCCAAAGATGGAATGTCTTTTGTATTCGTGTCATAATTTATATCATAGGCCAATAAAGGAAAGTTCCAAACTGAAAAAAGACTACTGAACTTCTCATAATTATTGTTTGCTAACATGGTTCTTCAATTCATCAAAAATTTGTAAAAGGAAATAAAATAATGAGTTCCACCATAAAAAAAAAGGGAGAGCAGCTGTTTAACCACAAATACTGGAGTCATTTTGTGTAAAGACAGAATGGCTTTTTCATGCTTCTCTCAAAGAGAAGATCTTTCATTAACTGGTGTTAGCACTTCTGAAAATACCCTCTCTACTACTGAAACTCTATTAGTTGAACACAGTATTCTGAGTATTCTTTACAGTTAGGCTACCTGATGGTAAAAGGAATTTTTATACTTTATCGTATGTATTTTGCAGACAGCAGGTAACAACTGAATATAAAAGAAGCATCTGACCCCTTAGCAGGCAACTCCTAAAGTGAATTGAAGTGAATGATTTATCTTGCATAGGGTAAGGATGAAATTGAAACCCAAATACTATATTCATGCCAAAGGAACTATAATGTCCAAATAGCTTGCTGTTCCTTTCCACATTTTAGTGTTTCAATGGGGATTCTTTCAGTCTTTCAAAATATGAGGAGACAGAACTGAATGAGAGTATAGCAGCAGCTTGCTGCCTTTTACTCGCAGCTAGAAGGCGTGTTGAATCCTTATAGGTTGACCTCTTGAATGGGCTGCTCACTGGGACCCAAATCACACAGAGCCTGTGAACTGCTTTAATATACTCTTGTTTAAATGTTTGCACCAGAGGACCAAAGACAGAGGAGGGCGAACACATGTTTCAAGAGTTCTGTAAGAGGTAATGTAGTGTGAGATTAAGACTGTAAGTACAAGTGAAAGAGTTAGCAATTTGTTTGGAGACTGGTTTTATCTTAAAAATCCATGCAAATTTTACAGTCCAGACCTTAGATTATTTATATTTGTTTTAATACACATTTTTTTTCTCCATATCTTAAGCATTATTTATGACCCAGGAAAATGTCTGAGGCTTGATGGAACCCACAGCATATTACTGCAAACCCTTGGTATATTGCATTTGGAAATACACACTTTAATCGATTACTGAGGATTGAAGGTGCTCATACTATTTCCTCATTTAAATCAGTAGCCCAGTTCCTCCCCTGAGTTCTGGAAGTCTGCCAACAAGACATATTCTACAGGATCTCAAACTTCACATGCACAAAACTTGTTCATCATCTTTTCCCTCCTTCTTTTATACTCACTTTCATGGTGAGTGGCACCTTCCAGGCACTCAGCTGCTCAAACCAGAAATTTGGGAGTTATCCCAGACATCACATTCTCCATCAGCCCCCACATTCCACCAGCCACCAAGTACTGTCAAGTATGCCTCCATCTGTTATTCTCTGTCTGCATTAACATTGCTTTAATTTAGCCCTTTATCATCCCTTGCCTAAATTATTCTTATAGGAATCACTTAACTGGTCTGTTCTTCTACCTACTTCCTGAATACTTTCCTAGTTTATGGCTGCCCAATACTTCATGATATAGTCCAAACTCCTCAGCATATCATAACCTTTATCATAAGCAACTTATCCATATCCCACAGACTCACCTTGCCAATCTCCCCAATTCTTATCATATTATTGTAACATATACTTAATATCTTCACACTGGTCATTCTTTCTCATGCTTCTGGGCCCTTGCACATATATGCTATTCTTGGAATGTTCTCCCTCCCCTTTTTTCAATGCATTATCAATTACTACTAATCTTTCATTATAGTTTAGCAATGGAACTATTGAAAGTTTTTCTTTCTTCTTCAGCAAAAACCACAGTAGTTTTTATACTGCTTCTCACAGGAAGCCATAAACTTTTGGCACTGTGTATTATTGAGTTTTAAATAAAAGTGCAGTTGGTTAAGGTCTTATTGAAAAACTGTATTTTTACAAAAGAAAAATCATGGGATCCTTTTTATACTACCAAAGGTTAGGATTAGTTGTGTAGAAAAGAAAGACGCAGAAACACACACACACACACACACACACTAATGATGCAAGGTGTATTAGTTCATTTTCACACTGCTGATAAAGGTATGCCCAAAACTTTGAACAAAAAGAGGTTTAATTGGACTTACAGTTCCAAATGGCTGAGGACGCCTCAGAATCATGGCAAGAGGTGAAAGGCACTTCTCAAATGGCGGTGGCAAGAGAAAAATGGGAAAGAAGCAAAAGTGGAAATCCCTGATAAACCCATCAGATCTCTTGAGACTTATTCACTGTCACAAGAATAGCATGGGAAAGACCAGCCCCCATGATTCCATTATCTCTGTCTGGGTCCCTCCCACAACATATGGGAATTCTGGGAGATATAATTCAAGTTGAGATTTGGGTGGGGTCAGAGCCAAGCCATATCATTCCACCCCTGACCCCTCCAAATCTCATGTCCTCACATTCCAAAACCAGTCATGCCTTCCCAGCATTCCCCCAAAGTCTTAACTCATTTCAGCATTAACCCAAAAGTCCACAGTCCAAAGTCTCACGTGAGACAAGGCAAGTCCCTTCTGCCTATGAGCCTGTAAAGTCAAAAGCAAGCTAGTTACTTCCTAGCTACAATGGCGGTACAGGTATTGGGTAAATACAGCCATTCCAAATGGGATAAATTGGCTAAAACAAAGGGATTACAGGGCCCATGCAAGTCCAAAATCCAGTGGGGCAGTCAAACTTTAAAACTCCAAAGTCTCCTTTGACTCCAGGTCTCACATCCAGGTCACACTGATGCGAGAGGTGGGTTCCCATGGTCTTGGGAAGTTCCACCTCTGTGAATTTGCAGGGTACGTCCTCCATCCTGGCTGCTTTCACAGCTGGCATTGAGTGTCTGAGGCTTTTTCAGGTACACAGTGCAAGCTGTCGATGGATCTTCCATTCTGGGGTCTGGAGGATGGTGGCCCTCTTTTCACAGCTATACTAGGCAGTGCCCCAGTAGGGATTTTGCATGGGGGCTCTGACCCCACATTTCCCTTTCATATCACCCTGGCAGAGGTTCTCTGAGGACCCCACTCATGCAGCAAATTTTTGCCTGGGCATCCAGGAATTTCCATACATCTTCTGAAATCTAGGTAGAGGTTCTGAAACTTCAATTCTTGACATCTGTGCACCCACAGGCTCAACATCACATGAAAGCTGCCAAGAGTTGGGGCTTCCACCCTCTGAAGACACAGCCTGTGTTCTACATTGGTCCCTTTCAACCACAGCTGGAGTGGATGGGACACAGGGCACCAAGTCCCTAGGCTGCACACAGCACAGGGACCCTGGGCCTGGCCCACAAAACCACTTTTTCCTCCTGGGCCTCTGGGCCTGTAATGGGAGGGGCTGCTGTAAAGGTCTCTGATATGGCCTGGGGACATTTTCCCTGTGGTCTTGGGGATTAACATTTGGCTCCTGAGTAGTTATGCAAATTTCTGCAGCCAGCTTGAATTTTTCCTCAAAAAAATGATTTTTGTTTTCTACTGTATCATCAGGCTGCAAATTTTCTGAACTTTTATGCTCCATTTCACACTTTTAACAGTGTGAAGGAAGAAGAATGCTTTTAACAGCACCCAAGTCACCTTTTGAATGCTTTGCTGCTTAAATTTTTTTTTTCCATCTGATACCCTAAATCATCACTCTTAAGTGCAAAGTCCCACAAATCTTAGGGCAGAAGCAAAATGCTGCCAGTCTCTGCTAAAACATAATAGCAGTTACCTTTACTCCAGTTCCAAACAAGTTCCTCGTCTCCATCGAGACCACCTCAGCCTGGACCGTATTGTCTATATATCTATCAGCATTTTGGGCAAAGCCATTTAACAAGTCTATAGGAAGTTCTTTACTGCATTTTCCTATCTTCTTCTGAGCCATTCGAAGTGTTCTAACCTCTGCCTGTTACTCAGTTCCAAAGTCGCTTACACATTTTTGGGTATATTTTCAGCAACATCCCACTTCTGTTACCAATTTATCATATTAGTTCATTTTCACACTTCTGATAAAGACATACCCCAAACTGGGAACATAAAGAGGTTTAATTGGACATACCATTCCACATGGCTGGGAAGGCCTCAGAATCATGATGAGAGGTGAAAGGCACTTCTTACATGTCAGCAGCAAGAGAAAAATGAGAAAGAAGCAAAAGCCAAAACCCCTGATAAACCCATCAGATTTCTTGAGACTTATTCACTATCACAGAGTAGCATGGGAAAGACCGGCCACCATGATTCAATTACCTCCACCTGGGTCCCTCCCACAACACACAGGAATTCTGGGAGATACAATTCAAGTTGAGATTTGGATGGAGACACAGCCAAACCATATCACAAAGTATATATGAAAACTAATAAGAAGATATGAGTCATAAGTATATCAATGATAGTAAGCAGCTCTAACAGTTTTTAATATTGTAGGGACATCTACAATAATTAAGATTCTTAAAAGCCACGTAGATTATTTGTGTCATTTGCAGAAATAAATGATCTGATAAATAAATTATCTAATTTAGCCAAAAATTATCAATTCAGCCTTTATCCTCATTACTGGCATACCTCACCCATCCCAAAGAGTTTATGCCTTTTTTCATTTTTGTGCACTTGCTGTTCCCTCTGCCTGAATTGTCTTTTGATGTTAACAGGACCTTATTAAGTGACTTCAATGTGTTGCACTCTGAGTTTGGTGCTTACCTAGACACTTTATTTCAATAACTTACCCTCTTTCTCTGTCTAGAAAATCCTTCAAGGCTCAGCTTGATCATCATCTCCTCAGTGAAGCATTTTCTGATTCCTGGAAGCATAATTAATCAGCTTCACTTCTGCAGGCTTTCAGGACTTCACAAACATCTGCTTCTGCTAAAAACAGATTATAAATATAATTCATTCATTATTTTTAGAGAAAGATAGATAAATTGATATATATAGGTAGAAAGATAGATAAACACCTATTATGTGGCAGGCATTAGTGCCATATTAGTAAATAAAATAGATGATTTCTGCATTTGGGGAGGCAGACAGTAAACGATAACCATATTGAAAAAATGAATTGTATTATATGGCAGAATGATATATGCTGTTAATTAAAGGATTGGAAAGCTTACAGGAAAGGTGCTAATAAGTTTAAATAAAGTGACTAGAGTAGACCTCTTTGAAAAAGGGACATCTGAAACAAAGACTTAAAGCAAGGGGAGTGAGCCACATGGAAAAGAGCTTTTCAGGAAGAGGAAACAGCCAGGTTCAAAGTCTTAGGCAAGGAGTGTGTCTTGCTCTGCCTTTGAGATTCTAATTAGGGTAGAGTGAAGCTTGAGCATTGGGATATATACTTTTTTAATTTCCCCGTGATTCCACTGTTTAGCTAGAGTTGAGAAATACTATACTAGATGTGGATTGGCAGAAATTATCTCAAGTCTCAAGAAGCCTACAGTTTGTGAGAGAGAGGCACATAAACACTGATGAATATGTAGTATAGAACAACAAAGTGACTATAGTCAATAATAATTCAATTGTACATTTTAAAATAATGAAAAGAGTACAATTGGATTGTTTGTAACATAAAGGATAAATACTTGAGATGTTAGATACCCCATTTACTATTATGTGATTATTATGCATTGCATGCCTGTATCAAAAATATCTCATGTACCCCATAAATATATATACTATGTACCCACAAAAATTTTTAAAGATATATTTAACATGAAAAGTGCTATGAGGGAACGTTGTACAGAATCAATTGGGAGGACTCATTCCACTTTGCCCAGTCTGGGAATGGAAGGATAATACCAAGCTGCCTGGAAGAATCCATGTTAGAACTAAGTTTGATAAATAGGAGGTAACTAAGAAAAGAACAGTTGAGGGAGGGGAGGAGAACGTGTGAGTGCTCCATGGGGGGTGTGGGGGAGGCATGCACAATCAGGAGGAAGTATAAGTAATTTAATATTAGTAAAATGGAGAGTTACAGAAGATTAAGCTAGAAATATGGAGAGGGGTAGGATCTCAGAGAGGCTTGTAAGGACTGCTAAGGAGCTCAAATTTTTATCCTGAATTTATGGGACACTGAAGGTGTTTACAAAGCCAGTGAGATCTAGTTAGCTCAATTAGATAATTTTAGTGGCAGTGAGAGAAAATGGATTTTAAAGGAACCCAGCTTAGAGCAGGGCAGCCAATCATAGGAGTATATCAGTACTTTAGCAGAAAGCTGACGATGCTTCTAGTCAGGGAAGTTTTATAGAGACAGAGTCAGTGTGGGAAGGGGTGATCTCAAAGACATATTGACAGAGTGTAGTTGGATAAACTTGCAGTTAGTTGACTGGGTAGATGCTGGTTAAGGGTGGCAAAACAAACAATGGGAAAAGTCAGATAATGCCCAGGTCTCTGGCTTGGGCAAGTGGGGAGATGGTCGTTCCAGTCACTGAGATAGGCAACAAAGAAGCGAGAGCACCTTTCAAGAAAGAATGGTAAGATAGTCCATAATTGAGGTGCCAAGAGCACATTGAGGTGATGACCAACGAGCAGAAAATGTGGAATGCTATGGACCTCTGTATCTTTCACTGTGATAGCAGGCAGAGTAAAGTATGTGCTAAACTGAATTTTCTTCTAGATGGATTTGAGTGTTAACATATGTCTAAGATCATTATAGACAACATTCAAAGTGCAGGCAAAGATTTTAAGGAGCTTTAGCTTGGTTGTTTAATTTTCTATAAAATATAAAAGTATAATTGGTATCAAGATCCCAAATAGTGGAATTTAGAACAAGTATTGCTTAAGCCTTGTTCAGAAAGGAAGAATGTGTTGGTTTAGCATTACTTTTTAAGAAGTTTAGGGTTTTTTTTTTTTCTCTGCTTAAGAGAAATATTAGTTTAGGGGAATAATACAGGCCCTGTAACATTATTTTCAAGATATAAACTCTGTAACAGTATGAGTATAGAGACCTTCCTCTTCTCTTTGCTTGGGAAAAGCAGTTTGGGGAATGATACCTGCCTTTTCCTGAATCCCATTCTGTTTGTGTCTCTGTCGGACACTGTTTCACCCAATCAGCCACCCAGGAGAGTGGGAACACTGAGTCATGGAAGAAAGATGAATGGAAATGTAAGACATCTGGAGTCTCAGTTCTCTCACTCCTGACTTGCTGTGTGATTCTGAACAAGTTTTGCCCCTCCCTAGTCCTCACTTCCTTTCTGTGAAATAAAGAAGTTGGTTGAATAGTTAAGTACCTTTCAGGCTAACATATTCTATGAATCTCTCAACACAGCTGTCTTTAAGAAGTCTTCATAGTTCTTCTCAGTTATTCATAAGTTTTGTGCCTGACTCAGAGTTTGCCAGTCTGGAGCATGAAGATGAATGATTTTTATGGATGAACATTTTTACTATGAAGAAATGCTAGGAGAAATGGGCAGTGTCATAACAACACCCAGAGTCATGGGCAGCTTTTCCTCCCCATGACATCTGGTTTTCCTCTGATTTAATAGAAACTGAATATTTGCTTTTATTTTAATATATTTTTCCTATTCCAACAGAATGCTTGTATTTCCAAAAGCATTTAGTTCTTTACCTGAATGGTGGTATTTGAGAAAGACTATCATAAATGTATGTGGTTTAAAGTAGGATATTTTAAAATCTAATGTAGTAAATTACAAAAATGATTACAATTCTTTATTGTACCTTCTATTAAGAGGTGGTATCTAATATCTATCTCTAGAAAATGGTCTGGCTAATGACTTGCTTTGGCCAATGGAATGCAGCAAAAGTGATGTTGTAGTAGCTTGAACCTACACTTCAAGAAGTCTGCTTCTTCTCTCCTTCTTGGGACAGAGACATCAGATTTTAAAATATGTGGATTTAAATCTAGAATCCACTTAATGCCTCAGAGTCTCAGTTCTCTCCTTACAAAATGAGAATGGCAGTATTTACCTCAAAGAGTTGTTGTAAGTACCTAACCAAACTGACAAGAAGCAAAAGAGCTATCCAGAGTTGTGCCTGATACATAAAGAGTATGCAGTAATTGAAAGTGGTTATTAGCAAACCCCAAATGTTCCCATTTAAAAAACTCAGCCATGGTTTGCCATGTCTTTCATGCTTGTTTTCTATCTGTTCCCTAAAGTTATGAGCATGTTTGAAAATCAAACTTTCCATCCATCTCATATCCACACCACTCACTCTGTTGTTCCAGATCTGTACTATTAACTATAACTAGAATTTGGCAGCTTTTTATATCTACATGTCACCACTCCTGAAACTGTGTAGAAAAAAAAAAGTGTGCTGATGCTTCATAGAGAAAAGGCACTAACAATGTACAGAAAGGAGACAGTACACACTGGCATTTGACATTTGGTGAGGAGGAGGAGGGGAGGGTGCCATGTCGAAACACCAAGAAGTAGACATAGTAGAGACCAAGCATGGTGTTTGTCTCTTCATAAATAGTAGTTCATTGTAACAGTTCTGTTGGGATGCTGCAATGTGAAATGAATTAATATAGTCTTAGGTGTCTTCTGAATACAAAAGAAGGAAAAGATGAAGGAGGAGGAAGAAGAAGAGGCACGAATGTGGAAGGAGAAAGAAAAGAAAGAGAAATAAAATGAGATAGGGATGGAGAAAGGGATGGAAATGAAGACGAAGGAAAAAGAGGAGATGGGGAAAAAAGAAAAGGAAGAGGAAGAAAAGGAGGTAAGGGAGTGAGAGGAAAACAACTATTCAAAATAAGAAACAGCATACCTCTTAGCTTAAACTCTGTGTTGATGACAAAACAGGGTATCTCCTTTCTTTTTATTTACTCCCTTTTATAGAATAGGTATGTGTGGCCAGTAGGAACACAGAGCTGGGGTATTTTGGATATTTATAAATGTGCGTAGCCTCACCTCACTATTAAACAGAAGTGCTAACTGTTCTCTAATTTTAGCAAATACTTTTAAATGTCAAAAGACAGATTTTCCTCCAACCCCCTTTCCTAGTCCTCAAGCTTTGAGTCACAAAGATAACTTCGCTCTCTGAAGAAATTGGCAGAAATGAATAGAATAAAATGCAAAGGAAATTTTTTTGACAAATTAATTTTAAGACACAGTTCTAGTCCAGCATCTATGTAGCTAAGTAGGCACCAAAATATATTTTCTAAACTGAGATGATCAAGGGGAAGGGAAAGGAGAAAGGAAGATATCCTTAGAGACAAGAGTAATGGAAATCAAGGAACTGTCTTCTGTCATGGGGTTCAGGGCAGATCTAGGCTCTAGAAATTGACCAGGGGTGGATTTTAGATCTTTCCTAAAGTGGAAGGCAGAATCAGTGATGGGATGTGATTCTAACTATGTTGTTCTTATACGGTACGGACTGTGTACCAGATGGTACTATGCAGCACCTACTATGTGCCAGGCACTGAAAATAATTGATGAATACACACTATCCTATCTTTCAGGCAGCTCACAATTTAGAGAGGAGAGACAGACACCGTAACAAAAAATTATAATTAGGTGAGATCAGATATAAGTCAAAAGTGTGCACTGAGTGCTGTAGGTGAACAAGGGTGAGATACCTAACCTGTGAGAGGAAGACAGGAGGACCTGCCTGTAGGAGATAACACCTGAACCGAATCCTGAACAAGAATAAGCCAGATAAAGAAGTGGGCAGAGGACAACATAATCAATGGCAAGGAGACATGGAACTGCACGTTGATAGGGGAGGGTCTTATAAGTAACTGAATATATTTAGAGACTGAGAGTTATGTAGGGACTAGTTCTGGAAGGCACTATATGCCATAACATAGAATCCATCTTTGTTCTACAAATACAGATTAACAGGTCCCTAGCTCATTTTTTGGTTACTAATTATTTGAAACTTCATCCTTTCCTACATTCAGAATTGCACCCAGCTATTCACCACCCCACCTCACCCAACTGAGCTGAGAACACAAATGTCAACACAGGTGATTAACTGGAATTACGCATTGCTACCAACTGTCAGGAAACCAAAATAGAGGTAGCTTAAGTAAAGTGGATGTTCATTTATATCTCACAGCAAAGCCCAGGTGTCCAGTCAAGGGCTAAAATGCTTCACAGTGTTAGTGACTCAGTCTTCTTCTATCTTTTTGTTCCCCCATAATTGGCCTCAATCTTAAGTGAGTATGGTAGGACAAAAAGAAATCGCCCAAAGGACACGTGAATAACAACATTTAAGATTTGTTTTAAATACTAATTGAGCAATATGACCTCTCTTCTCAGAACCATCATTCCATGCTGTACACTGATCTTTTCTTCCTCTTGATCAAGTCTGCTGTTGAAACTTTATAATGAATTTGTCAGTTTAGTCATTATATTCTTCATCTTTAGGATTTCTATCTGGTTCTTTTTTACTATTTCTATTTATTTGTCAAACTTCTCACTTTTAATGTATTGTTTTCCAAATTTTATTAAATTTTCTATCCATATAATCTTATTGTTCACTGAACTTTGAGTATTAATCTGAGTTCTTTGTCAGTCATTTATATATCTCCATTTCTTTTGGTTCTGATCCTGGAACTGTATTAGTTTCTTTTTGAGGTGTCATGATTCCCTGATTTTTCATAATCCTTTTGTTCTTGTATGTTGTCCATGCATTTGAGGATACAGCCCCTGCTATGGCCTTTCCAGGGGTTCTTTGGCAGGGCTAGACCTTCACTATTTAGTCTAGCTTGTGATTTTGGAAGGACCAGCTCATGATGACCCCAGACCAACTTTATTGTGAGTTTTCCTGTTGGCCTTTGCTCTGATATTGGCAGGGCTGCTGGCTGACCTCTGTTGTTCAGTGAGACCAGTGGCTGGGCACTGCTGTCGGGCAAAGCTTCTGGTTGGGTACTGCTATTACTTCCGGTCAGGCTGGTAATAGGATGTATTCTCTGGCTGGGCAATTTTGTTCTTTGAGATTTGCAGTTTAGCAGGGCTGCAGGCTAGGCTGTAAGGTTAAGGGGAGATACTGTTCAAGGTAGGTGGGACAATAGGTTATGCTCCTTAGAATTTTACAGTTAAAGATTGCCTCCCTGTCAGGTGGAGCCATGGGATAGGCTTTTGGTTGAATTGAGTAGCTATTTTTCCTCCTGGGTCAAACTCGTCTAGCTTTTTGCTTCTTTGAAATGCATAGAAATGGAAATCTCCCTGCCTGGGTAAGGTTGTTGGCTGCATGACTTCCCAGGTTAAGCCAATCTAGCACCTTTGCTTCTCTGCAGTGCACAAAGATGGGAGTCTCTTGGCCTGGGCAGGTTTGTTGGGGTAGGCTCTAAGGCTGGACATAGATACTAGCCATCTAGGTACGGAAGTTAGATTGAGCATCCCAACATGTTTCTGAAGGTGACCAGTTCAGCGTTACAGGTTGGCTGCCTTTATTTATTTATGTATCTATTTATTTATTTAGAGACGGTGTCTTGCTCTGTCTCCCAGGCTAGAATACAGTGGCACGATCTTGGCTCACTGCAACCTCCACCTCCAGGGTTCAAGCGGTTCTCATGCTTCAGCCTCCCAAGTAGCTGGATTACGGGCACGCCTCTATGTCTGGCTAATTTTTGTATTTTTAGTAGAGAAGGGGTTTCGCCATGTAGACCAGGATGGTCTCGAACTCCTGACCTTATGTGATCCGTCTGCCTTGGCCTCCCAAAGTGCTGGGATTACAGGCGTGAGCCACTATGCTCAGCCAGAGATTGGTTGGTGTTTCTGGTCTGGTGTCACAGGAACACAGAAGTACCACCAAGATTCACGCACTGGTTACTTATCACGTATGATTTCTTTCTTTGTTTCTACCTGACTACAGGTGGTCTAGCCATGCCATTTCCTCTAGTGTTTCCTATGAGGTAAAACCAAAGTGGGCTTCCTGAGAAGCATCTTGGAATGCTAGGGATGGTATGTGACTGCCTCCAGTTCTCTTTTGCCCATGAAGAAACTGGGCCCAGGAAGATATTCTCTGAATTTGTGCTGACTTGAGGGAGTGGGAGGAGCAGCACAGTTAGATTAAGGCCAGTCTTCTTACCCTTCTTAGATTTTCATTCAGTTCTGTAGAGCCACACAGGTGTTTCAGGCTTGTTTTCAAGTATTGGGATTTTCAAAAGGATGATCTTGTCTGTGGATAGTTGCTTTCTGAACTTTCTGTAAGGAGGAGTAGAGCCTAAAACTTCCTATTCTGACATCTTTCTGACATACTTATTGACCATTTCCTGAGGACTTGTGTGATACCAATTGCTAGGGAATTATAAAAATGATTAAGTAACAGCCACTACTTTCAAGAAGTTTGTACTTTAACAGTATGGCAGATATATATACAACTAATTTTAGTAGTTTGTCAAGTGCTATTCAACCCTAAGGAAGTGAAAAGAAGATGTGTTATTTCAGCCTAATTTTTGGAAACGGTATTAAAGAGGAGGTTATACTTTAACTCAGCCTGAAAGATGATTGAGGATTCATCAAGGAATCACATATAAATTACAAATATGTGATAACTTCTTTATTGTCACACAGAACTTAATATTTGTTCCAAATCCTGGTTAAGCAATATAACCTCTTCTTCCCTAGACACAATTGATTTGTCATCCAGTAGCATACTTTCCAGCTTGCTTTCTTATTGCCTACAGTAATTTGAATTTTCAGATATACAGAAGAAATCCTTTGTCATCCTTTAGGCATTATAATAATAATCATCCATAAACCAGATATTCAATACCTTCCTTTTATGCATTTCTTCCATTCTTCCTTTCTATTCTTTCAATAACGCTTGTGTGACTAAGTTAAAGGCTAGCATTTATACCCCACAGCAAGACTTTCACCCTGTTTTATTGTTGGAGGTGAAGCTGGTTTTTCAGCTGTAGTAAGCATACCACTGGAAATGTGTCACTGCTTCTCTCCCCTCACCAGCAAGTATTTTCTATGTTTTTCATCACAAAGTTGTTATGTGTTTCAAGCTTTGAGCAACATCTGAGTTTCCACCAGCTGTGTTTTGCATTGTCCTCATTTTGTATAATTAAGAAAAACAGGAAGCCAATCACTTAAGTAAAGCTGACCCTCTTCATTCTGCAGACCCGAGAAAGGACTGCATCAGAGTTTTTTTTTTTTAGTCCAGTTTTTAAAAAATTTACCCTGCAATCCACTTCAAAGTGGAACAAGGTTAGAGGAACTGTGGCAGTATGATGGCCTTCCTCTTGACTACAAACAGCTGTGCTTTTCTGAAACTACACAGTCCAGTTTCAACACACTTCTCTTATATAATCAGTTATCAATTCAGTTAGTCACATTGTGACAGAGGATTTCCTCTGATTTTTTTTTTTTTTTTACAGTAACTCAAATCTTAGGAAGTCAGGGAGCCTTTTAACCTTAGTGCTTAAATCTTCTATATATTCAACTTTTTACCTATAGGTCCTGACCATACAGTTAGACAAACAAAGCTGTGTTGCAAGTCACCAGGTAGATGAGAGAGAGGGACAATTGTATTCACTGGGCATTATCTGCTCTTCTTAGGAAATGCAAACATTTTTGACCCCAATTTGTGTAGATACTTGTGAAGGAGTTTCTGCTATTTGATTTTACTAAAAGTTAAAACCAATAGTATATATCTGGGAAAGAGCTTCTGATTCTACTTGCCTAGAGTTTCATTTTTTTATGACATAAGATAAAAATAATTACTTCAGACCAGGCATGGTATCTCATGCCTGTAATTCTAGCACTTTGGGATGCCAAGGCAGGTGGATCACTTGAGGTCAGGAGTTCAAAACCAGCCTGACTAATATGGTGAAACCCCATCTCTAGTAAAAATAATTTTTTTAAAAAATTAGCTGGGCATGGTTGAATGCGACTTTAGTCCCAGCTACTCCAGAGGCCGGGGGCGGGAGAATTTTTTTTCTTTTTTCTTTTTTTTTTTTTTTTTTTTTTTTTTGGAGACGGAGTCTCGCTCTGTTGCCCGGGCTGGAGTGCAATGGCCCGATCTCAGCTCACTGCAAGCTCCGCCTCCTGGGTTTACGCCATTCTCCTGCCTCAGCCTCCTGAGTAGCTGGGACTACAGGCGCCCGCCACCTTGCCCGGCTAGTTTTTTTGTATTTTTTAGTACAGACGGGGTTTCACCGTGTTAGCCAGGATGGTCTCGATCTCCTGACCTCGTGATCCGCCCGTCTCGGCCTCCCAAAGTGCTGGGATTACAGGCTTGTGCCACCGCTCCCAGCCAGGAGAATTTCTTTAACTCAGGAGGCAGAGGTTGCAGTGAGCCGAGATCATGCCACTGCACTACAGCCTGGGCAACAGAGCAAGACTCTGTCTCAAAAAAAAAAAAGTAATACTTTATCATGTTAAATTTAACATAGAAATGGTAGTTACGTTGGTGTCAACAATACTCTATTGAATAATATATTTATTGCATATGTCACATTTGATGATCATTATAGTCAGTATGGGAGATATAGAGATATTTAAAATATAGTTCCTACCTTCAAGGATTTCATAGGCTTGTAGGGAAAGCTCACATGAATACAACTAAATGTAATCCAAAGCAATGTGTTAAATGATCTGGGTCCTATTGTCATAAGCACCCATTTTGTGATCAGACCCACGTCCTATATAAATTTGAGGTACAGCGTCAAAGCCTGTCAAGGGAACCTTATAATCTGACACTTGTGTATGAGTAATAATCAATCATTCATTCAACAATTATGTATTGAGCACATACTATGTTCTAGGTATTGTGCTGTTTTTCTAAGGGTTGGAAACCTTCATTCAGGGGCATCTATAGTGCTCTGTATGACTCACAGAGTTTTCTAACATTTATTAGACACTATTATGTTCTAGTTACTTTAATTTTCAGAGCTCCATGAGGTGTAAAATTTTGTACCTATGTGCAAATGGAAACTGACTCAGTAAAATTAAGTAATCTTTACAGTGTTATACAGCAAATAACTGATATATTTAAACCCAAATCCCTATACTCATGATGATTCCCTATTCTACTACTTTTGCCAGCCCATGCTTCTAACTAATAGAGACATTTTACAGGTAATTTGAACGCACAGTATTGACTGAGACCTATTTTCTGTGTCAGAAGCCTCTATTAACATCTGTGTATATGGACAAGCTGGTCACTTACATGTTCTTTTAATTCCACCCAATATAAATTAAAATATTTTAGTTTTATTTTGGAGTTTGAAGGGAATGCTTTACAGTATAGTGAGGAATATATCAGGAAGGAGTAATATCAGGAAGAATTTAAAATGTAGTGAAACACAGAAATGGTGATAAAAGAAGTTAGAGGATTTACCTGTAGGTGTCTTTAAAAGTAGAATGTAATTTTTATGTCTCACACAGTCATGTGGACTAGATTATCTGTTGAGACCATTTCAACTTATAAAGTCATCATGTTGCACTGTGATATTATCACTAAATTGGACAGAATGTGCAAACACAGGAGTTAAGTTTGGCAACTGTAGTTCAGGTAGCTGACACCAGGTGGCAGCAGCGAGGCACTCAACATCTTTTTAAGAAAATCACTGTATCATACTCAGGAGACACCTTAGGTAATATTTAACCCAAACCATTTCACAGTTTGGCAACTCGAGACCCAGAGCCATGATTCAGCATAGTTCTGTAAGAATATCTTTTTATTAAAGAAAAACTGTATGTAAATATTAGTTAGATGACATTATATGCAGAATAAAAAAGAAATGGAGGTACTATTTTGGGCAATATTTAAAAACAAGTGATATTTTATGCTTATTCAAGAATTATATTTCTTACTATTCTTTCCTAAGCAACCCCCCTGCCCTGCAGTCTCACCCAATAAAGGAATAGTACATTATTGGATGGGATCTTTCAGGGGTTTAAAGACTTCCTTCAGTGTAGTGTCTCCAGGGATACTGTAAAGTCAGTTCTGTGAGGTTGACTCTGATCCAAATCTCCACAGTTCATTGCTGACAGGGACTTTAGACAGCTTCTTGTTCACTCTTCCCAGTATTTTTTCCTCTGTGACAGGCATAAAGAGACAACTCATGCCTATAAGCATACCCAAGCTTTTATAAAAACCCCCGAAAATACTGCATAGAAGAGCATTTGCAACCACCTGTTATTGTCACAGCTTCAGTTAGGGTCACTTGCAATGGGCCTAACCTAGATAAAATAGGCTGTGCTTTACTGAAGTTGCATTAACTGAAGTCTGACTTTTTTTTTTTCTCTAAAGCAAACACACAGACTATAAATGAGTGAGATTGGAGTTGTCTCCTTTTAAAACTGCTCTCCTTTATTTTTTTAAGTAAATGGTTTCCAATCATTATATAATTAATATCAATATCTGAAATGATTCTCACAGGTGAACATGACCTTTCAGTGTATCCACACAGCACAACAGAGAGCCACTTTTCTAGCCTAGTTCTCTAAACACATTTCAGATGAGAAATTTGTCTACCAGAGGAGGTCACATAGCTACTAAAATGTTACATAGCTACTTTAGAGCCTCACAGAGCCAGGACCAAGATCCGAGTGTTGTAATGATTGTGGTGTACATTTAACTGATTTACTTAAACTTTATTGAACTGAAAGCCAGCTATGCATGAGTGTAAGAACAAGACTGATTTTACAGTCTGCCTTTTCACTGCTTTAACCTAAAACAGATAGCATCTGAACCTCACCTGGCAGCTGTGCCATTTTGCCCTGTGCTCTGACACATTTTGTCTCTTTCAGTGAGCTCCCACTGCTGCTGCTTGCAGTCAAAATTCCAGGTTCTGAAAAAAACATGATTTCTTCCAGCCCTGGGGACTGCTGTCAAAAGGTCACCCAGTCATTACTTCTCACTAATTATGTTAGAAGGAGGCCTCAAAAATGTCAGGCTTTTTGAAAAAAAGAAACATCAACATTTATGGTGAACATAAGAAAACATACATCACAATAGTACTATGCATAGTGTTCCTTGCAAATGTGGATGTGTTGTGGGTGTAGAACCACTCATTCATTTACTCACCATCATGTTTTGAGATAGCTCAATGTCAGATGTGGTTGAAAAGTCCGCAGGTGCCAACTGGATTCTGCCTTCATTTGTATATTCAACATATATGTATTTATAGCCTATTATATGCTAGCAACAGTGCTAGGCACAAGGAATGCAACCCAATATGAATGAATTTTAGTAGAAATGTTACTTAAGATAAACTTGCATAAATGGAATTGAAGTGTGGTTTTATAAAAGTTGGTAATCACAGCACTTTGGAAGGCTGAGATGAGAGGATCACTTGATACCAGCAGTTTGAGAACAGCCTGAACAATATGCCAAGACCCCATTTCTATGAAAAATAAATAAAAAATTAGCCAGGTACAGTGGCACATGCCTACAGTCCCAGCTGTTTGGAGGGTTGAGGCAGGAGGGTCACTTGAGTGCAGTCGGTTGAGGCTGCAGCAGGGAGCCATGTTTGTACCACTGCACTCCAGCCTGGACAATAGAGCAAGAACCTGTCTCAAAAAAAAAAAAAAAAAAAAAAAGAGAGAGAGAAAAGAAAGAAAAAAGAAAAAGAGGTAAAGAGTTGGATATTTATTTATTCCAAGAAATACATTTTAAAGATTCTTTGCATTGTTACTGTAACACAAGACACGTCTACTATTGGAGGAATCAGAAAATAAAAGACAAAACTGCTGTTAAAAATTTAGTTTTAAGAAAGGACTCATAGATCTCATAGATTGTTATTTAAACAAATGGCACAAACAATTCCAAAATACAGGGTATAATATTCAAGCTAATTATGATAAGCTTTGAGTGATAAAATATGAAGGGAGAGGGCACTTGCAGATGAGGCAAACCCAGAAGGCTTCATGTAGGGGCTGGAAATTTGAATCGGACTCTCCTTTTGAATCCAAATGCAAAGAAGGAAATGAGTGCTCCCAATTATTTTTTCTTTTTTAAGAAATTTACATTTTATATTATCTTAGAAGCTAGTATTGGGTAGAGACATAGGCAGTCATAGAAAATGCTGGTTTTAGCCAAGGAGTTAGGAACTTAAATGGTAGTCATTATTTAGTCTATGACAGCCATCAGGTCTGAATAGTATTTCTCAAAGACAGGGACTGAACAAAATGATATCTTGGAGTTCCTTCTAGATCAAGGGTCATGGATTCTATTACACATTTCTTGATGTTGTAAACACGTAACTTTATAAAAGTATATTTTGTCACATTACTTTTTGATTTTTTAAATTTTTTAAAATTCTTATGGGTACATAAGGGGTATATATGCATTACAGGAAATGTCACATTTTGATAAGTATAAATCAAGATTGAGAAAGCAGTGCAAGACAAAACTATCTAGGTGAATTCTATTTGTTTGAAACCCAGTTACAATTTTGTTTGACATATATAGTGTTCATCAATACTTAGGAAGTAAAAAAAGAAGTCAATTTTAAATCTTCAAATTAATATGCATTGTGTACAAGGTTCATGGTCTTAGATACTTATTAACTAACAATTTGCCTTTCAAATATTTTCTTAGCATTTCAAATGAAATGCTATCCTTATTTTCCCACATGTGTTGCATTCTTGCTATAGATTATAAAAACAAATTTCTTTCACTCAACAATGATTTAATAAATATTTATTGAGGACTTATAAATGTCAAACACTGAGCTTGCTGGATGCAGGAGGTATAAAAGTAAATGCAATACAGTTAAAACTTAGTCTCCTCCTCAAGAAGATTACTGTCTGGTGGGCAAGTCAGACTTATAAGTAGATCAGTTACACTTATAAATATACAGTTTAAAACAAGAGCTTTGGAAAGCACAGAAGAGAGAACACTGGCTGCTAGAAGGGAGGTTTCACAGAAAGGTATCATTTAATATGAGTCTTATAGGTAACATTTAATTGAGTCTTAGAAGATCAGATGGCAAAATGGTATGACTCAGGCTATGGCTTGATGATATCTGCCATCATGGAATCTGTAGGATCAGGTGTTCTCATCTGTGACAGAAGTGTATTTTATTTTTACAGGATAGTTATAAAAATTGGAAATAATGCAAAACACGAAGCATAATGACCAGAAGAGTATAGATGCTCAGTAAAGCACATTTATCATTTGCATTATCACCTAAACCTATTGAACTATATGTCTTGCTACTCACTGTACAAACTCCAAATGCCCAATATACTGTTTCACAGCTAATATTATGGCTATAATTAAGTAGTCAGTAGTCACTTATGCATTTAATATTTGCCCCCCAAACCAGACTAAACACCTTAAGAAAAGGGAATGAAATTATTTCATTGATTATTTATTCCTAGTATCTACTGGAGTACCTAGCTGATGACAAACTCCCAATACATATTTGTTGAAGGAGTTATTTAAAAATGCAATATCAAGTCATATTGTAAAAATGCATTATCATGTTGGGAGTACTCTAACTCCCCAAAATCAATTTATTAGTTTTCCTTCATGGCAAAGGGTGGCACTCAGACCTCTTGAAATAATACCTACTCCATCTGGAACTCAATTCAGCATACCCTTCATTTTCATGCCTCAACTCTCCATTATGCTCATACTTAACCTAAAACTCATAGTAGCCTATGGATGGCCATATAAAATAATTTTATGATTTTCTGGTGATTTTAACCCAAAACGTAGCTTACATTTGTTTCATTTTACCTTTCCACAGCCCAGAATATTTTAGAAGAAGACCCCTCTCCTCTCTCAATAAATCTGCCATGTCTTATAGAAAGTTTATTAGAGGAGCACATTCAGATTCCCTGAGAATTCATTACTTTCCAAAGCTGTGATGAAGCATTATTCTGAATAAAATTAAGTTCTACTTCTTCCAATTAACAGCAGATGATAAAAGTGCCTGCCAGTTCTGTTGCCTTTCAGTTGGATGTTTTTCTCTTGCTTGGTCATTTGTAAAATGTGAGCCCTCCTAATGGGGACTGAGTTAGTCACTTGAATTAATGAGTTTCAGCTGAATTAATAGTGCCTAGCACACTGTAGGTATTCAATAATAGTCAACAGCAATTTGTAAGCTGATTTAAGTTGCTTCATTTGGGAACATTGGCTAAAATCAATATAATGTAGCTTTCCTATGAAATTTGACTTAAAGGAAAGATCAAATTATCAAATTTGGGATCCAGACTATAGACAGTCCTGTAGCTAGCATTAACTGAAAGAATCAAAAAAGATTATGCAAAACCTGTTGGGCTGAATTTCTTCCTGTGATTTCTCAACAAGTACACAAGATACTCCAGCATACCTATATGTATTTTTGAGCCTTAGATTATTCCTCCTAGAGGAGTATCTGGCACAGAGTAGGTCTTCATCAAAATAATAGGTAAAAACAAGTGGGATAACATGTCACATGCCACATGTTAGAGCATAACCCATTTTCTTGTATCTCATAGTCACTCAGTAACTATTGATTTAGTCAATTTAAAATTAAAATAGAATTAAGATCTAGCACAAACTAACTTAGAGAGGAAACCTTTTAGATCTAAACCCAAGAAGATAAAATACAGAAAAAAATTTATTGATGTGGAAATAGTTTTATTTAGAGGACCAAAGAGACAAAGTTAGCAAGTTCAGATTACAGTGCAGCATATGGTGCCTAATGCCTAATAACACATATTTGCCTGTTGAAGCTTTTAATTAGAAGGGATTATAATTCCACTGAGATTCTCATAGCTCTGGATGGAGAGGTTTTTTTAAAAAAATCAATATTATACGCTGGTTAATCTTTGTGGAAAATCAGTAATATGTTTGCTGAAAAAAAAATTGATGTGTCAACTGAATTATGGAAACTTCTCGTGCTAACAGTGAAACCTAATGATTTATTTAATTACATTAATTAAGTGAATTACTTTATATCAGTATGTTATACTAATTTACATATGCACACGTTGTCTGTGTGTCTAATTGTTCTCTGAGTTATGCCATCTCCCTAGGTTCCGTTGGCTTACCTCTTCATGGCAGAAGCTGTATCTTCTGTGTCTTGTTAGCAACCAATTCATGTTTGTTTACTTTTAAATGATTTTTGTTATAATGGCAACAGTAATAATAGATAAAAGTTCAAACAATATAAGTACTGTGGTGGGTACTCTACATACTGATAGAAAATAAACATCACTCAAAATTAAATATTTGCCTTCATACAATATCTATTTATTCGGCAAGCTAGTCAACATCCATTGAGCTGCCATGCGAGGAACAGTAACTGACAGAGTCAAATAAAAATCTGTCATGACTCCCTGATGGTAACAAACTTTTGGGAAGAAAAAAGATAAAAATGTCATAATAAAATGTGACAGCTCTGATGATGGTATAAAAATGTTTTGAGGGGCTTAGGAGAATCATAGCTAACTGCTGGAGAAGACCCTGAAGTCTTTGGAAGAGTGCTCTTGAAGCTGAAACTCAAATTTGCATTTCAATTGAATAGGTGCAAAAAAATAATAATAAAAATAAAGAAGATAAGGAATCAATAGCCTTCACAAAGTCATGGAAATGTGAACTATGAGGTATACACATCTGAATGGAATTTGACATAGTTGGGCTATGCCCTGAGAGCCGGAATGTTTAGGGAGAGGAAGAAACAGTGGTGTGTGTGTTGGGAGTTGGGGAGTAGTATGTATTTGAAGTATAAAGAAAGTAAAGGAAAGTGAAGTTAGAAGTGTAGATTCAAGGCAGTTTGTAGAGGGTCTTGGATGGCAGGATTAGGAGTCTAGAATGTATACTGTGATTAAAAGAAGCCAAAAGGATGCTAGCAGAGTCCTGATAGGTTTTGAGTTTTATTTAAGAAAAAAAAAAAAAAAATGTTTTTGCTTGTTTCCTTATACAAGGGGAAACATATTGCAAAGATGCTACAATTTTTAGGAAAGAAGCATGTGTGCTAAATCCATAACAATTCACTACTGGGGAATAAGTTCTTGCTTTATAAACTGTCTTTATAAGCTTGCTTTATAAAGAATAGTCAAGTTCACCCAGACCTGAGTTGAGCTTTAGATTTAAGGATGCTTAGCTTGCCACCTTGTGGCTGACAGTGAATCCTGCACACAGGGGATGTAATCTGGGAAATAAACCAACTCCAAACCAGTTAGTGAAGTTTTGTTATTTGTTCAAGTTCATCACAAACATTAGAGATAATAATAAGAAAAATGACACTTAGAATAAATATTAATGAATATTAGAGTCAAAAATCTTGGAATGATCCTTGACTCCTTTATCTTTCTCATCCTTCACATACAACGTATCTGCAAATCCTGTTGATTAGATTTTCCAAATCTGATATATAGTCACATTATATGTGTTTTTCTTGAAAATTCCAGGTTTTACTGAGAATATGGAAAAATCATGTTCTCATATATTGCTGATAGTATGTAAATTGGTATATTTCTGACAAAAATACGATTACTTTGTAGTAAGACCATTCGAGAAATCACAGAACAGTTATCTAGTAAAATTGAAGATGCATATACTCTAACACCCAGAACTCCTCTACTCTCCTAGGTATATATGTTCTAACAAGAGTTTTGCATATGTACACCAAGAAACATATGCAAGGGTGTTTTTTGGCAGTGTTGTTAGTTTTGTAATTCCAGAAAGGAAAATAATTTAAAAAGCCCAAATATCTCGCTCAGAAAAAAAAAAAGAAAAAAAAAAAAAAAAAAGGTACACTGTGATATACTAAATAATGACATACTGTAAAAAATTTTTAAAAATCTAGTCCTGCACACATCAACATAAATAAATTTCTCAATGAAATGTTATAGAAAAATAGCCAGAATTTGATACTGCTTATATAAAGTTCCCAGACAGACATAAACTAAGCATTTTTAAGGAATACGGTATCAGTAAAGATCATACCAGAGAAACAGAACCAGTCGGTGTATATATATTAATATGTGTATGTAAAAACAAATTTATTTTAAGGAATTGGCTTTTGTCATTGTGGGAACTAAAATCAATAGGGCGGGGCAGCAGGCTGGAAACTCTTCAATAGGCACTAAAGCAGAAATCCACAGGTCAAATCTATTCTTTCTCATGGAAATCCTAGTTTTGCTTCTAAGACCTTTCAGCTGGTCAGATGAGGCCCACCCAGATTATCAATGATAACTTACTTTGCTTAAAGTCAACTGATTGTAGATGTTAACCACAACTATAAAATTCCTTCATAGCAACACCTAAATTAAATAATTGCATACTATAATTTAGCCAAGTTGACACATAAAACTAACCACTACAATTACAAATCTATGTAGTAAGACCATCGGGGAAAACAGGGAATTATACAGATAAAATTCCACAATTACCTCAGGGGAGAGGCAGACAGACAGATATGACCAGGGATGGATACCCAGGGACCTCCATTATTTTGGTAATACTTTTTAAAGATGCATGGCAGTTATGAGGAAGTTTGTTACATTATTCTTTACAGATTGTATATCTGATATAAATTAGTTTTTACATGGAGTTCATTATTCTTAGCAAACTAACATAGGAACAGAAAACCCAATACTGCATGTTTTCAATTATAACTGGGAGCTAAATGACAAGAACACATGAATGATTCCATAATGAGTTTCAAATACAATTTTTAACCACAATACAAAATAATTGTTTACTACGGGTGTGGGAGTACTACCTGTGTGATCTGAGGAACTGAGGCTCTTCTCCACCCTCTAACCCAAGCTTGTCCAATCTGCAGCCTGTAGGCCACATGTGACCCAGGATGGCTTTGAATGTGAGCCAACACAAATTCAAAAACTTTTTAATAACATCACGGGACTGTTTTGCAATGTATTTATTTATTTTTAGCTCATCAGCTATCAGTGTGTTTTATGTGTGGCCCAAGACAATTCTTCTTCCATTGTGGCCCAGGGAAGTCAGAAGATTGGAGATTGGATACTCTTGCTTTAACCATTTAGGGTTATTGCTATGAGCCAAAACAGAAATATGAGTCAGGAAGGAAGACTGAAACATAGTGTTAGGTCAGATGCTCAAGTTTATAAAATATAACTGGGGGTGCACTTTTGATGAGAGACTATCACAGAGTATCTTATACCCACTGTCCACGAGGCCCCAGTCTCAAAGCTGGATATGGTTGCTTAAAGTCCACCTGCTACCTGACCATCTCCTGTCTCCTATCAGGCAAAAGATGGGCCCAGGTGGGAGTGAACTTAGTCACCAAGTGTTATAAAATTCATTTTTTGTTACTTCTTATCTCCTCTGAGAAAAGATGTTGGAGGGTTGAAAGAATAAAACACACGGACATTTAGAATGTTGTGTGGGTAGGTAAAAGAAAACTTGGAGTTTATGACCCTTAGATGCTTCCTACTGTAGGAAATGCAAGTGGGCAGGGACCGAGCTGATTGGCCTGCAGACTCTGCCACTTGCCTGTCTCAGGCACCAGCACAGGTTCTCTAAATGCCTCCCAACTGGTCTCCCCAACTTTTGCCCTCTCCCTTTGAATGCATTCTCCTTTGGCAGCTAGAGTAAGCTTTTAAAAAATTGTAGTAAAAAAATCCATAAAATTGTACTCTGTGTTAACCATTTTAAAGTGTACAGTTCGGTAGTGTTCATTGTATTCACTTTGTTGTACGACAGATCCCCAGAACTTCTTCCTCTTGTGAATCTGAAACTTTTTATCCTTTAAACAACTCCCTATTTCTCCCTCTCTCTAGTCCCTGATAACTACCATTTTCCTTTCTGTTTGTATGAATATCACCACTGTAGACACTTCATATAAATGGAATCATACAGCATTTGTCTTTTTGTTCCCAATCTATTTCACTTGGCATAATGTCCTTCAGATCTGTCCATATTGTAGCTTGTGACAAAACGTCCTTTCTTTTTTAAGGCTGAATAACATTTGATTGTGTGTGTATGTGCCTGTGTGTATATGTATATGTGTATATATATACATATATACCACACACACACAAGTGTGTGTGTATATAGATGTTTTTATCCACATTTTGTTCATTCATTTATTCATCAACAAACGTTTGGATTGCTTCCACCTCTTAGCTATCATGAATAGTAGTACTATGAACGTGGGTGTGTAAATATCTTTTCAAGACCTTGCTGTCAATTGTTTGGGATATATACCCAGAAGTGGATTTGCTAGATAATATGGAAGTTCTATTTTTATATTTTTGAAGAAACTCCATACTGCTTTTTATTTCAGTAACATCCTTTTACAATCTCACTAAGAGTTCAGGAGTGAGCTTTTGAAAATATAAATCAAATCATATCACTTTCCTGCTGAAATTCTTTGTTGAGTTCCCATTTTTCTCAGGATGGGGACCTAAATCCTTCCCAAAGCTAAGAAGGCCCTGGGTTACCTCTCCTGCCTCATGTTTACTTCACTTACCCCTCTTCAGAAAGCTGTGTCAATTCCTTGAACCTACCATACTCTTTTCGAACACAAAGATTCTCATGGTTGTTCTTCCTTTCATTTGAAAGGCAGCTTATCCAACTGTTCGCATGGGAAATATGCTTATTCCTCTGACTTCAGTTACTATGTCATTGTTTCAGAAAGCGTCCCTGGCATTCTCGAATGAATATGGTTTCTTCTTGTGCTCTCTTGGAGCATCTTATTTCCTTGACATTCTTTCCTTCATTATTACTCTTATTATTGAGACAGAATTTCACTTTTATTGCCCAGGCTGGAGTGTAATGACTCAATCCCAGCTCACCACAACCTCCCCCTCCCGGGTTCAAGTGATTCTCCTGCCTCAGCCTCTCAAGTAGCTGAGATTACAGGCATGCACCACCATGCCTGGCTAATTTTGTATATTTAGTAGAGACGGGGTTTCTCCATGTTGGTCAGGCTGGTCTCGAACTCCCGACCTCGGGTGATCCGCCGACCTCGGCCTCTCAAAGTGCCGGGATTATAGGCATGAGCCACTGCACCCGGCCCATTTCCTTTATTTTTTAATTATGTTAGTCACCACCACTAGAAGGAAAGCTCCACAAGAGAAATAATATTGTCTATCTTGCTTGTTCACTATTGAATCCCTGTGGCTAGTGCACCTAATAAAACTGGTAGTTGTTCTGCCCTTAAGGTTGAGCAAGTCCTATCCACATTAAGTAAAGAGTAATGATTTTTAGGGTTAAAATGGACCATTTTTAACGGCCCCATTTGGGAAGCTTCACTGTGACTGTTAATTTTGCGTATCTAGGTAAAACCAATGGTTTAGATACAAGGATGAAGAAGAAAACAAAACACACAGAACTACAAATGAAGCCATGAACTGAATGGACCAAGATATGCCCAAGCAGAGACCAGACATTGCTCATAGGTTTTAGAGAATTTGAATTGAATTCAATTTAGAAATGGACTTTCTGTGATGAATAGAGAATGTGCACTAACTGTTCTCTCTCAGCCTGGCCAAGTCTCTAGAAATGAAAGTCTAAGCTTTATGACAGTGCAGTCATTCAAATCTGTTCCTCGTGGATGATATTTTATCATTTATATTTCAAATTTTAATTGAGTATTCCTCCCAAGCACTCATTCTTCAAGGTTTCCTGAAACCTTAGTTTCATATTGCCAATGTTAAGGAGAAATTATCAAACATATGTATATTGTAGCATGTAAATGGTCCACCAGTACACATTTTAATTTTAATCTAGCACAACTGTTTAAGACTGTACCCACCTTCTCAAGGAAAGAAATGTAAGAAACTGCCTTTAAGCATCCAAACATCTCAAGAGAGGAAGTTAACCTTTATCGTCCCTCCTCTGTGAGTTCTAGTCTGCTGTTCCTTTGACAGTATTGTTGCTGTCTCTTAGATTCAGACCTTTCCATTCTTTAAGAGTAAACTACGATATCTTATTCTCCAAGAAACTGCTCCTTTATATCGCCAAAGCTAGGTTAAATGACCTCTGGGGGAGCATGTGAATACTATGTTTTAATACGATATTGCATTGATTCTAAGATGCACTTTTTAATATTAGTGTCTCTGAAATCCGCATGCGTCTTAGCTATGACATTTTAGATTGATAATATTTGTCAGTCTTATCTACTGACAACAGAGCTCACTGGTCATTGTGTTTTCTCTAAATATCGCCAGTGTCTATTACAGTGCATCACTGACTCATTTTAAGTGCTCAGTGAAAGGAGGGATGAATAAAAAGATTACAAACTCAATGGATAATTTTATTGTAAGAACAATACAAAGTGACAAAGGTAAACCACATTTTGAGGGGGGAATAAGATTAGGAAAGACTGTGGAAAATGTGACACGTGAAAAGAATCTTTAAAAGAGCAAGATATTTCCCACCTGTGATTTGGGAAGCATTGTTTCAAGACAGAAGGAAAAGCATGAGACAGGAATGTGAGAAAAGATTAGAAAGATGAGATGGCTCCAGAGAAGAGCTGCTGAGCTAGTTTGAAAGGAATGCCAATGAGTGTAAAAAAGTAGTAAGAGATAGTACTTTAGCAAGAGATTGAGAATGTTGTGAATTTCCCATCAAAGTGCCTGTGTTTTATTCTGTAGCAGGAGCAAAGGGTTTTAAAGGGGTGAGTGATATAGCCAAACTTGTGTTTAAGGAAGATATATCTGAGGGTGTTTAGTTAAAAGAACTGGTTGTTTGAGAGTATACAGATAAGGAAACCAGTTACTAGGTGGTTACTATTCACTTAACAAACATTTATTAGGACCCATGGAATACCTCGCACAGGTGCTACAGCCGTAAACAAGATTCAATCCTTGCATTCAAAGATCTTAGAGTGTATAAAAAGTAAACAATCAAATAAACAGACAAAAATGATAGATTAAGTAAATGTCCTATGGGTGCATAGGTAGCTATGAGTCCTGACCTCAGTCTGAGGGTGAGGTATAGATGACTGATGGAGGAAATGAATAAATTATGGAGACTCCTGGAAAGATTGTCACCTTAACTGAACTTTGATGTTAAAGACATGACAAAAGGCATCTGGAAGGCAACAAGTGCAAAATCTTGGAGGTGATCCATTCCTCTTACTCTGAGTTGCAAATAATTCAGACTGGTGAAATTCTAGATTTTGGGGAATGGGATGGGAAAAGATGAAGAGGCAGAGAAAGGAAAGTTGGTGTTTTGGGGTAGAAAGAGGCAAGAGATATGTTTGGAAAGAGGAATAGAAGGCAAGTGGAATATTCTAGGATGAAGAAACTAGAGTGTGATGGGGGAATGGACAATGGAGATAAACAAATAAAAACAACAAATATGTCTGCTGATTTAGAGTCTGTTAAACTTGTATTAGAGCCATTCACTTGGTAAAATGTACTAAACCTCTTCTATGTGCTGAGGATCTACTGAGATACCTACTCCTGTAGTATCACTGCTTTCATCAGGGAGCTCTCAGTCTAACGTAAACCATCCTGACCTTCACTCTGATATTAGGATTCATGGTCTGCCAATTTAGTTAGATGGACCCCACTCTGGAAGACATGAGAGGGGAAAGATTCTGAAGGATCATCTTCATCTGTGTAATTTTGTATTTGGGTGACCAGGGAAATGGCAGTATCATTAACTAGGTTATTTCTATTTATACTTTCTCCCAATTGCATTCTATGGCCCAGCAAGAATAAAGGGAAGCCTACAGACCTTAGTTTTTAAACCAAAGGACCAAAGTGTCTACTATACTCAGAAGAAACATCTGATTCAGAGAGTAAGAAATGCACAATACCTGAGAGACAATATAGTGTGTGAATTAAAGGTGGGATTACAAGGATAATGAGGTATAAATCTCATTCCATCCACTGGTTGTGTGAACAAGTTACTTATTTAATTTCTCTCTCTCTGTATTTTCTCATCTGTTAAATGAGGGAAATAAAACAGTAACTACTCCATAAGTTTGTTATAAGGATTAAATAAATCAATGCTTCTAAAGCATTAATACATATGCATGTCATATCATAGGCAGTAATCCGAAAGATGACACTGTCAGTTCCCAGCAGGGCAGCAGGACAAGAAAATTAGAAAACTTTCTGGGTTTTCTTGTTTGGGACTTACATCTTACGAGTGTAATAAGCACAAAACAACATTCTACAATTGCACATTCAGTTGCATATTAAGCATCTAGATCAAGTATAAATATGCTTTTATTATTTTGAAACGGCATTTTATTATATACTATCTTATTTGGAGAATATTTAAACTACCATAAGCAAGCATGGATTATAAAGCAACCTTATTTGATGAAACATTAATATTTTTATTACAGTGTCTGATTGTGCAATAAACCTCTTTGATTGGAACCCACTAGTAATAGGACCACACTTTCTGCCTTATTTTTCAACTGTGCCATGTTCCAATGCCATTGACACCAGCTCATTATGAGGTGCTCTAAAACAAAGGCAGCTGGATAGATCAAGCCCATTTGTACCACCACCAGAGACAATTCATAGTGGTTACCCACCTGGACCACTGAAAGGACAGCTGTTCATAACTGCTTCTTGGTACAGGAAGCATGTTGAGGAAAAAGGGAGCTCAAGGAGCTAGATAACCTAAAGCAATTACAATTTAATGTCTATAGGGTCATATATGTTTGCTTTTTTAAACTACTATATTTCTAGCACTTAAAATTTAGTGATTAGAATATAACATGCTAGATAAACATTCTTTTGGATGAATGAATAATGGTGCTTCCTACTAGGATGGAATTTTAGCCTCTATAGTGTCACAGAGGACGTACATGCCAACAGACCACCCAGGAAGTCCCAGTACCAGGAACAAAGCCTTATGGAGATCATCCAGGAGATTCTAGGTGCCAGTGGGTTAGTGATCTCATCCTTGGAAGTCAAATATAATGGGAGGGCTAGGCAAGTGCCAATTTCACAGTCAGGTTCTGAAGTCCAAAAACTCACATGATTAGGAAGAGTAGCTTGAATCAGCAGTGAAGGCAATGTCAGCACCTGTGTCTGAGGCATTTTTTTCTCTGCCTGCTGGACAGAAATGATCATCATAGGAAGAAGAGATCAAGAGTAGTAGCCCTGGCCTAGCTAGAGGCCTGAGTAGAATGGGTAAGATGGCCTCACATACAGAAAAGGCACTGGATCTAGAGAAGTGGCAGCAAGGCCTTAGCAGCTCATTTTACCTCCTTCAGAAGGTTTGTGCTGTTCTGTAGGGATGCTACAATTCTTGTAGTAGCATGGTGGAAGCCTGCTTCCTGTAATGGTGATAAGGCTGAATTGAGCATATACATGCACGTGTGTGTGTGTGTGTGTGTGTGTGTGTGTGCATGTGTGTGTGTGGAAAGATGACTACATGACACTGGTAGAGAAATAGGAAGGTTGTGTGTGGTGGCTTATGCCTATAATCCCAACACTTTGGGAATTTGAAGCAGGTAGATCATTTGAGGCCACAAGTTCGAGACCAGCCTGACCAACATGGAGAAACACTGTCTCCACTAAAAATACAAAAAAATTAGCCAGACGTGGTGGCACAAGCCTGTAATCCCAGATACTTAGGAGGCTGAGGTGGAGAATCACTTGAGCCCAGGAGGCGGAGGTTGCAGTGAGCCAAGATCATGCCACTGCACTCCACCCTGGGTGACAGAGCGAGACTCCGTCTCAAAAACAAACAAACAAAAACAGAGAAATAGGAAGAATCTTATATTTCCTAAGCACCTACTAGGAGGTAGGTCCTGGCCCAAAGCGTTTATGCATATTATCTCATGAATTTCCTATAGTGACACTGTCATACATTATTAGTCCAATTTTATAAATGAAGAGTCTGAGTTTCAGAGAGCCTTCATACTTCCCTAAAGTCACATTGCTGGTTAGTGCAGGAACAGGATTTAAACCCAGGAACTGAGCCGCAGGGAATTTGCATCGCTTGAGGAAGGATTTTGCTGAAATGAACATTTCCTCTTTTCTGAGCACCAGACACACTGAGCAAAACATGTTTCTAGCTTTTGGTAGTGAATGATTCTCACTCACAGATGCTGTAGCAGTTGCACAGCTGGTGGATTGAGTCAGACAGGGACTGCCCACAAGATCGTACAGTGTTCAATTGAATCCAGTGGCAGTTATCCTTGGAAAATTACTCAGACCATGTTTGAAGTTTTGCTTCAAAAGGATAAACTACTGTCGAGTTTGCTCCCAAATCACTGCTTTGATTTCTTGGTACCAAAGCAATTTGACTTAAAGCCTGGTGCTCCCCAGCAAATTTATTCCTGGCTCCTCCCTCTTTCATTTGTCAGCTGGAAACCACTTCCCTTGCATCCTTCAGCCAGTTCTCAAAATTAACTCAACTGAGCATGGATAAACCCTTTCCAGGACTAGAGAATTTTTCCTTACCACAAAACTTACAGCACACTGAACCTTCTCCACTACAACAAAGCAAATACTTGATCATGTTTTACATATTCTAATTCTTTTTATTCCTCAAAGAAATATATATAGCTCCAAAAAATGAAATTGATAATCACCAGAAATAACCACAGTCAACATATTATTATATTCTTTCAGATCTCTTCCCTGCCTTGCATACACTTTAATCTATTTCACTGGACTTATTTGAGGTTGGTACACTCAAATATGAGTCCAGCTGCTGACCTGGGGTTTAGATGGGCTCGTGTAAGAATACTTAATATGGTCTCATTTGTTTGTTATGCCTCTATAGCTGCTCTGACTCAGTGCTTGCAGAGGAGAAGGAAGAAGGGAACTCAGTTCTTCTCTGCATGTTACCATTTTTCTTTCTGTTAACTGTTTTACTCCAGGAAGCCACCAGCTAATACTCTTTGTCAGGTATGTCATACCTAAAGCTGGAACAATTCTCCCTGCTAAATGAAAACTTTCAAAGGAACTCACTTTATTATCTGTGCTATACAACATAAACCAATTTTTGATTTTATTGTTGAAAATCTTACAGCATACTATTCAATAACCAGCTCTCCTACAGAATAGCACCAGGTTTCTTGAGTATGCACTACTTCTAGGATGTGCTAGTCATGGTGGAGTACACAGGAGTCTAAGGAGCTTACATCTCTCCCAGGGATAGTTCCATTTAGTAACATTTATGAAGCATCTACTGGGTCTCAGGCAGAATATTTGCCACTGGTACAATAATGAATTGTGAACTCTTCCCATTCCAATGAGAATGGCAGAGACATACATGCTTTGAGAGAAAGAGGGATTCTCAGGGAGTGAGACATGGGAGCACAGAAGAAGACTGCTTAGCCAAATTTGGTTGTCTGGGGAAAGCATCTGGGAAAATATCATTTATCAACTAAGTTTTGAAAGTTGAGCAGTACGTGAAAAACAGTTGGGAAAGTTATGAGAGGTAGAGAAGACATCAAGAGCAAAGGGCAAGGATGAGCTGTGTCTTCCTTATTCACTGTTATATCTCTAGCACATGGTACAATGCCTACCATAGAATTGGTACTCAGTAAATTCTTGTAGAATAAAAAAGTGCAAAGACAAGGTTTTCACGCATTTAAGATGGCTTAAAGAAAGACTAAAGTGTACTTTGTGAGACCAGGAGGGCTGTGAGATTCGATGCACTGTCTATGTGTTATGGAGTAGTGGGAAAAGTTGCAGTTAGAGACTTTGAAAAATTTGAAACAGTAAAAGGCAAATATTTTCCTTCAGTTTTTTCTATTCCTCCGATTTTTTATAACCAAATAACATATCTAATGTTCCAGCAAAACAATCATAACTTATACTAAGTGACTATTTAATAGATTACAGACACTCACTCTTCTAAGTGCCTTCCATGCATCATCTCACTTGGCTTTCTAAAAACTTTTGTGAGGTAGTTACTATTCCAATTTTGCAGATAAGAGTATCATGTGTCAGAGGGTTTAATACGTTGATCAAGGTCATGTGGTAATCAAAGTAGGAATTGATGCAGGCAGTCTCTCCAGAATCTGTGCTTTTAGGCACTATTCTGAAACTGAGGTTCTAGAAAGTTATTCTACTGAGATACATTTGTCACCTTACTCCTTTTGACCTCAAGATGCCACAGAGGAAGCATCACCAAAGTCTATCTTCCTACTACAATCATGTCTAAGTTAGAGTCTCTGAAAGAGCCCGAATAACTGTGGAAGGTCTTCATCGGAGGGTTGAGGTCTGAGGAGCCATTGTGAGCAAATGGGGAGCACTCATGGACTGTGTCGTAATGAGCCATCCAAACACCAAGCGCTCCAGGGCCTTTGGGTTTGTCACGTATGCCACTGTGGATGCCACAAGGCTACATAAGGTGGATGACAGAGTCGTGGAACAAGACGGTTGTCTCAAGAGGAGAGTCTCAAAGACTAGTTGCCTACTTAACTGTGAAAAAGATATTTGTTGATGGCTGTATCAGTCCATTCTTGCACTGCTATCAAGAAATACCCGAGACTGGGTAATTTATAAGGAAAAGAGGTTTAATTGGCTCATGGTTCTTGCAGGCTGTGCCAGAAGCATGATGCTGGCCTCTGTTGGGCTTCTGGGGAGGCCTCAGGAAACTTTCAATCATGGCAGAAGGAGAATGGGAAGCAGACTTGTCTTACATGACCAGAGCAGGAGGAAGAGAGAGGGCTGGGGAGGTGCTTTGCACTTTCAAACAATCAGATCTCGTGAGAACTCTGTCATGAGACAGCACCAGGGAGATGATGCTAAACCATTAAAAACCACCCCCACGATGCAATCACTTCCCACCAGGCCCCACCTCCAGCACTACATTTCAACTTGAGATTTGGGTGGGAACACAGATCCAAACCATATGAGCGGCACTAAAGAAGACACTGAAGAACATCACCTAAGAACCAGGCATGGTGGCTCACTCCCACAATCCCAGCACTTTGGGAGGCCAAGGCAGATGGATCACTTGAGATCAGAAGTTCAAGACCAACCTGGCCAACATGGCGAAACCCCCTCTCTACTAAAAATAAGAAAATTAGCTGGGCTTGGTGGTGGACGCCTGTAATCCCATCTACTCAGGAGGCAGAGGTTGCAGTGAGCAGAGATTGCACCACTGTACTCCAGCCTGGGCTACAGAGCAAGACTCCTTCTCAAAAATAAATAAATAAATAAATAATCACCTAAGACATTACTTTGAAGAATGTGGGAAAATTGAAGTGACCGAAATCACGAATGACTGAGGCAGTGGCAAGCAAAGGGATTTTGCTTTTGTAACCCTTAAGGACCATGACTCTATAAATAAGATTGAAATACCATATTGTGAATGGCCATACTGTGAATGGCCACAACTGTGAAGTTAGGAAACTTCAAAGAGTGTTCAGAAACTTTATCCCTGTCAAAGCAAGAGAGGCCGTTGAGCCAAAGAAGCCAAAATAGTTCTGGACACTTTGGTAGTGGTTGTGGAGGTGGTTTTGGCATGAACTATGATTGTGGAGGAAACTTCAGTGGTCATGGTAGCTTTGGTGGCAGCCATGGTGCTTGTGGATATGGTGGCAGTGGGATGGCTATAATGGATTTGTAAATGATCGAAGCAGTTTTAGAGGTGAAGGAAGCTACAGTGATTTTTGCAGTTACAACAATCAGTCTTCAAATTTTGGACCCATGAGGAGAGAAAGCTTAGGAGGCAGAAGCTCCAACCCCTATGGTGATGAAGGCCAATCCTTTGCCAAACCATGAAACCAAGGAGGCTCTAGTGGTTCCAGTAGGAGCATTAGCTATGGCAGTGGCAAAAAGTTTTAATTACTGCAAAGAAACAAAGCTTAGATGAGAGAGAGAAGTGACAGAGAAGCTACAAGTTACAACAGATTTGTGAACTCAGCCATGCACAGTGGTGGCAGCACCTAGCTGCTACAAAGAAAACATGTTTTACACAATACTCATGTGTATGGACAAAAAATTCAAGGACTGTATTTGTGACTAATTGTGTAACAGGTCATTTTTGTTTCTGTTCTGCGGAAAGTGAGGAGCATTCCACCAAAGAGTTTTTTGCTTTGTGAAAAATTCACTTTTAGTGACCACTTTTTTTGTTGCTGCTGCTGTTGTTGTTATGATAAATCTGCAGAGTGCAAAGGTCTTGACTCTCCAAGCAAAGAGGAGCATTACATTTGCCAAGCAGCCACTGTGTGCCAGGAGTACAGCATCTCATTCAATCTGCATGTTTCTATGAGATTATACTGTAATTCCTGGTTTATAACTTCAGTCAACCAAAGCTCAGATGTATCCAACAACCTGACAGATGTCTCCCAGATAGCAAGTAGTATAACCAATATTTGAAGTCATGTTTCTAATGCCAGAATTCGTGCACTTTCCACTATATGAGGCTGCCTCTTGGAATAGAGGAGTATGTTGGTTTGAAACACAACTTTACTATTTATTTAGCACTTTAGAAACTCTCTGATCCTCTGTTTCCTCATTTGGAAATCAGAATGATGATACCTTTTTAATCTATCCAATTCTTGAGAGAATTAATTGAGACAGTGTTGCTGAAAGTGTTTATAAAGAGCATCCTGAATGTGTGACATCTTACAAAATTTCACTTTGCAATTCCATACTCATTATTTTCCCAGATCATAGATCTGTGGTTCCATTCTGACTTAGAGAGCTTGAGGTGTGTTTAATTCTACAGTTACCTCTCCTGTGTGAGCCTAGCCTTCCCTAGATCCTGGGCCTAGCTCATTTTAGGGGAGAAACTGCATTTCTACCAGGCTACATTTCCAGTATCTTCAGTTAACAGATGGAGGTTAGCACTGAGCTAGAGTAAGTTCTCCCATAGTTATTTAAATCATCAGTTCCTTAAAAAGGATCTTAAGATTCATTAAATATTCATGAAGCGTCCTTCCTGGCAGCTCGTCCATAGTAGGTAATTACACAGAGTTTAAAATATCTGACGTTGCTTGGAAGCACACAAAGCTCTGTCAGCTGCAAGCAGACAGCTGATTTGTAATTTAATTAACATCCTGGCTTGTCCTGTTCTTTGTGGGAAAAAAAGCAGGAAAGTATTTCCTTCACTTGTGAGTTTTGTTTAAAAAAATTCAAATGGAGCACCTGGGAGAGCTTTTCATTTCTCACATCAGTGCTGTTACTTATATCCTGCTCTAAACTCTGGAAAAATCCCTCTTTCAAAGGTTCTTTGGGCAAGCCATATTGCTGAATATGGGTCATTTTTTTAAAAGGGTGATTATTTTGAAGATAGATCTGGCTGCAAAGTACTTACTTATTCAACAAACATTTATCAAGTACCTAATATGTGGCAGGCACTAAAGGTCAGCAGTAAACCAAACAGGTGGGGCCTTTGACCCCATGGGAAGGGGGGCGGGGACGGTTAGTTCAATAGAGGAGACAAACATCCAGCAAATCATCACAGAAATCAATGTAAAATAAAAATATGCCAAGCTTTATGAAGAATAAGGGCAGGGTGCCCTGAAAGCCTGTGAAGTAGGGAGCAGTGTGTGGTGTGCAGAGGTGGGGAGAGAACTACCTAATCTGGGAAGTCAGGAGGTCACCTTGAGGAAGTGAAGGTGAAAATTATGTACAGTCTCTCTTGCCTTTCCTCCTCCCATTTTTCTCCTATCTGAAACTACCTACCTCCACCCCCAGATTTGGAACCTATATGTAACCATTCTGAAAGAATGGATTGGAATAACAGAAAGAATGGACTGGAGAAATAAAACTGTGCTCCAGTCAAGATATCATTCAGAGAATTCATTTCAAATTAAAGAAATGGATATAAATACTGATCTGATCATTGCACTGAACATTCTTTTATCTTCTCTTATTTTCTTTTTTTACCCATGTTTTCCCTCCAGAGAGGAAGGCAGTGAGTAGGAGTGAGGACACAGTAGTTGTATAAAAGTGATGAGACAAAGGAAATACATAGGCTAAGGCATCATGGAGAAAGGAAGAAGCTGGAAAAAAGGATCTGCTGGCTACAGACTGCAGAAACCTTTTTAAAGGAAATCCCTAAAAGTAAATATCAAAGTGTTTAAACAAATCATTGTCCTCAAAATAGGAAGGTGGCTGGCAGGGCCTACATGGGAATACTCAATTACGGAACTTAAATTTCTACAGCCTTGAGATGAAATGAAAACCCTTTGTTTTCATGTGGTTTATTTTTGAGCTTGTTTTCTTTGTCCCTTTGGTTTTCTCTCTTTTCTGAGATTCACTCACCACTTCCTTAGGGATCCCTTTGAAATTCTGTTGCTGCTATTATTATTATTATTATTATTATTATTATTATTATTATTACTGACTTCATGCTTCTAGACTGTGTGCTTCCTTTCAGCCAAAGGTACATTTTTTAAGTTAAGAGGCCTTCTTCCAGAAACAGCACTTAATAAGTCAACATAGGCCTGTTGGACACACACTGTATAGCATTCTAGCCTGACCTCTCTGCAGGATACAAAGATACATGTCAGGGTTCTTACCCTCAAGGAACTTGGATTACAGAGGAACAGGTAAAACGACGCAGAGAACATGGTTTGTCAGTGTAGTTAACAGAGGCAATGAAAATAACAAGTTTTTTTAACATCAGACTTTGTGTAAGGAACTGTAATTGTTACTTAATTTTATACTTGCTTCATAATGCTACTATTAGCCTTAAGTGGGATAATTTCTGTGACATTCTTAGCAAAGCGTTCATGGATAGTATTCACTATTAGGTGTGATAATATGCCATCTATTCATGCGCACACAAACATGTTCTGGCTCTCCAGCTTTTGATTTGTTCCCTGCCCCCCGCCTCCCCACCCCCTCTCTCTCATCAGTACAGTGCCAATTCCTGCTACAAGGGGGAAGTAGAGCACTTTTTATGCAGCAACAGAGACAAACTCAGATTTTTATTTATGAGACCTTGAAAGATTTCCAATTTCTGGATCAGTTATCATGCACTGTGCCAGCAAAATGCCACCTTCCAAATTGCACCAGAGAACCTCCAGTGACAGATCAGGCACATGTAGGATTCTGTGTTTAAATTCTGGGAAACTCAGTATGGTTTGTTCTGACTCACACAAGCATCAGCAGAATGTACTGAGCAGAGCCTGGTCAGACTTCCTTAGCTTTTTTCTATGTGTGTAGGGGGGACTGTGATAGAAAAAGAGTGAGTATGATGGCATGCAAGCTCAGCTGGGAGGGCTTTCTGATTATGCAGATCAGGTTATTGCTCAGATAATTACAGTTTAATGCAGTTAAACTTACATTTACTGGTCTCTTTCTATGTGTCATTTGTCGGGTAGACATTGGAGATTCAGAGATGAACATGACTCTACCTCTGCTCTTGAGGCATTTGTGGGCTGGTAGGGGAGATAGGCACATGGACAGGTCATTGCAGTATAAAGTTCTTACTCTTTGACAAAATCCTGTGCAGAACACTATGGGAACATAAAGGAGGAGACATAGATTTCCAACCTTTGAAGTCAGAGAATGCTTCTAAGGAGGCAACACTAAATCTGATAATCAAGGACCTAAAAAATTTGCTTGATGAAGGAATCTGGAGTTGGGGGCAGGGTCAAGCTTCAGAAGGGGGACGAGGATAGAATTCCAGAAGTCAGAGGCAAAAATGAACTAACATAGGGAGACATAAGTAGTATACCAGGCATCCCTGTCTTGAGCACTTATCCTGCCTCTACTCCCCTTACAGCTGAAACAGGAAATATAATCTGTTTATAAAGTTTATTTTATTATTATTATTATTATTATACTTTAAGTTCTAGGGTGCATGTGCACAACATACAGGTTTGTTACGTATGTGTACATGTGCCATGCTGGTGTGCTGCACTCATTAACTCGTCATTTACATTAGGTATGTCTCCTAATGCTATCGCTCCCCCATCCCCCTACCCCACGACAGGCCCCAGTGTGTAGTGTTCCCCACCCTGTGTCCAAGTTTTCTCATTGTTCAATTTCCACCTATGAGTGAGAACATGCGGTGTTTGGTTTTCTGTCCTTACGACAGTTTGCTCAGAATGATGGTTTCCAGCTGCATCCATGTCCCTACAAAGGACATAAACTCATCCTTTTTTCATGGCTACGTAGTATTCCATGGTGTGTATGTACCACATTTTCTTAATCCAGTCTATCATTGATGGACATTTGGGTTGGTTCCACGTCTTTGCTATCGTGAATAGTGCCTCAATAAACATATGTGTGCATGTGTCTTTACAGCAGCATGATTTATAATCCTTGGGGTATATACCCAGTAATGGGATGGCTGGGTCAAATGGTATTTGTAGTTCTAGATCCTTGAGAAATCGCCACACTGTCTTCCACAATGGTTGAACTAGTTTACAGTCCCACCAACAGTGTAAAAGTGTTCCTATTTCTCCACATCCTCTCCAGCACCTGTTGTTTCCTGACTTTTTAATGATTGCCATTCTGACTGGTGTGAGATAGTATCTCATTGTGGTTTTGATTTGCATTTCTCTGATGGCCAGTGATGATGAGCATTTTTTCATGTGTCTGTTGGCTACATAAATGTCTTCTTTTGAGAAGTGTCTGTTCATATCCTTTGCCCACTTTTGATGGGTTGTTTGATTTTTCCTTGAAATTTGTTTAAGTTCTTTGTAGATTCTGAATATATTAGCCCTTTGTCAGATGGGTAGATTGCAAAAATGTTCTCCCATTCTGTGGGTTGCCTGTTCACTCTGATGGTAGTTTCTTTTGCTGTGCAGAAGCTCTTTAGTTTAATTAGATCCCATTTGTCAGTTTTGGCTTTTGTTGTCACTGCTTTTGGTGTTTTAGTCATGAAGTCCTTGCCCATGCCTATGTCCTGAATGGTATTATCTAGGTTTTCTTCTAGGGATTTTATGGTTTTAGGTCTAACACTTAAGTCTTTAATCCATCTTGAATTAATTTTTGTATAAGGTGTAAGGAAGGAATCCAGTTTCAGCTTTCTACATATGGCTAGCCAGTTTTCCCAGCACCATTTATTAAATAGGAAATCCTTTCCCCATTTCTTGTTCTTGTCAGGTTTGTCAAAGATCAGATGGTTGTAGATGTGTGGTATTATTTTTGAGGGCTCTGTTCTGTTACATCGGTCTATATCTCTGTTTTGGTAACAGTGCCATGCTGTTTTGGTTACTGTAGCCTTGTAGTATAGTTTGAAGTCAAGTAGCATGATGCCTCCAGCTTTGTTCTTTTTGCTTAGGATTGTCTTGGCAATGTGGGCTCTTTTTTGGGTCCAAGTGAACTTTAACCCACCTTCCATGCTCATGGATATAAAGAATCAATATTGTGAAAATGGCCAAACTGCGCAAGGTAATTTATAGATTCAGTGTCATCCCCATCAAGCTACCAATGACTTTCTTCACAGAATTGCAAAGTTTATTTTACTGAAGTCCCCTTCAACAGACCAAGCTGAGGAGAGAAAAAGAAGAAAGCACAGATTGCAATACAGAGGCCTTCTGCCCATGGCCCTCATTTTGTAGGTACTACAGAAATCCTCAAAGGTGCCCAGAATGGTATTAATACCTACCAGACAAGCCTTGGAATGAAAAGTGACTCAGAATTACACAGAATGTTAGGGCTTATTCTTATGTCAGGGTGTAAGAATATTTCCTGAAAGTTTTATTACCTGAAGATAAAGTTGGCCTCTAAAGATGTCCTAACTAACTTAGAAGATTAAGTGCTCTTTCTCTAGAGTGAAATTAACATGTATTTGAAACCTAGTTTGCTACTTACCAGGTATGTAAGCTTGGAAAAAATACTGAATTATCTGAGTCTAAGGTAAAGAGAATCACACTTATCTCTAATATGGTGATAATGGATATAAAACATTTAATATGGCTCCAGGCACATTAACTGTAGCTGGTATTATTATTGGTTGTAATATTACATTAGTGTTAGGATTAGCATTAATGTTGGTGTTAATATTAATCCTAGTATCATAGATCAGTACTTTTGTTCAGCCGAAGGAAATAAAGATTTGAATACAAGCAGAGAAATTCTGCTATATCATATCAGAGTGATTCCTTTGGAAGCTTGAGTTTCAGTTAAAGATGGGACATTTTCATCAGTTCTTGTCATTTCTTGCTTAGTCATAGGCTGAAGACTCAAAGAAAAATAAAACGGGACAATGTCTGGTTGGCACTGGGCAGAGTATTATTTAGGTCTAGGTTCTCTTGGATGACTCCCTGTTGTCTACAGTGGACACCAATCTGCCTTCCAGCTTCCTCCTGCCACACTGTACTTTACATCCCAAGCTTCATCCAAGTCTTATATCAGCTCACTAGAAGCAGATCTAAGATGGGATTTCATGTGTGCAGGATTTATGGAGGACAGTTCCAAGGAAAAAAAAAAAAAATAGGGAGTAAAGGAAGCACAAAGGAACTCTGCAGAAATGTAAGTCCAAGTGCAGTCTAAATTTAAGCTCATCTCACTGGATAATTTGTAGTGTAATTCACACCACAGGATTTGTCTCACCATGAGGTATGTGATTTGGGGTTCAAACATGACTGCTGTGGACATCAAAGAGAGGAGGCTTCAATCACCCAAGGGTAATGTTCCTGAGAAGTATGCAGATATGAGACTTCAATGGGTAAAAAAGATTTCCATGGATTTGGATGGGGACACAATAGCATCTGCTACAATCCACTTTAAGACCTCACTGTTCCCTCAGACATCATCCCCTCTTATCACATGTCTCCTCTACACATGTTGTGCCTTTGGTTGGAATATCTTTTACCTCTTTATGATATTCCAGATCCTGTTTCAAACTGGGAAGGTGCAGACAGACAACCACAAACGCTTACCCATTTCTGCTCCCAAAGAACTAAGTTCATCACGACGTATGGTAGCGTATCTGTGCATAAGTATAACTCAGTAATTTATGGTCTTCTTGAAGTCAAGAGTTGCTCTTTTCAGTTCATGTTCTCAGCATATACTGGAATGAATGATGAGGAGAAAGATATATGGTACTTAATAGTCTGATGTCCTTTTAGATTGTGTCAAGCAAATGATGTGATTGTCCTTTTTACTTGAACCTGAGATCACAGCATTTTATAATGAAAAAGGTTTTATCCAGTAGCCAAAATAGTATTGTGGCTTAAGCAACTGATACCTATTTCATCCATTTGTGTAACAGTCCCTCATAACTGTATTCAACAAACACTTATTGAGCATAGGTGTTGTGTATTTGACTAAAGACTGGAGATGTGAGAATAAACAATACCAGTGTGGTCCCAGTCCTTACAAGATTTCACAGTTCAATGGAAAAACACAGAAAATATACAACCATATAGCATGATAAGAGTTGTAATTGGAGACTATAGGGAGTTGTGGGAACTTGCACACAAAGAAGAAGGTCTGGAGATCTGTTGCACAACAAAGTGAATATAAGTAACATCACTGAACCGTACACTTAAAAATGGTTAAATTGGTCAAAATTTACGTGTATTTTACCACAAATTTTAAGAGAAGCTTAAAAATGAGAAGCAACAGTTTGTTCGTATTTATTTTATAACTATTGGAGTGAGAATGTTGAGAAAAAAGGTAATTCAGAGCCGGGTACGGTAGCTCACACCTATAATCCTTGAACTTTGGGAGGCTGAGGTGGATGGATCACTTGCTGTCAGGAGTTCGAGACCAGCCTGGCCAAGATGGTGAAACCCCGGCTCTACTAAAATTTTAAAAAAGTAGCCAGGCATGGTGGTGCCCACCTGTAGTCCCAGCTACTTGGGAGTCTGAGGCAGGAGAATTTCTTGAACCCAGGAGGTAGAGGTTGCAATGAGCTGAGATCACGCCATTGTACTCCAGCCTGGGGTGACAAGAGCTGGAGTCCATCTCACAAAAAAAGAAAAAAAAAAAGTAATTCAGAAGTAATGGGGGTTCAGCCTATATAGTAGGGTTATGGCAGGGTAAGAAAGCTTGTATTCTGTCCTGTGGGCAGTGTGAGCCATTGGAAGATTTCAAGAAGGACTTTATCAGCAGGTGATTCAGAAAGTCCCCTGGATCAGTGTAGAGAATGCATGGGAAAGGGACAACCCCACAGAGATGCTAGCCAATTCAGAGGTTGTTTATATAGCCCAGCTGAGAGCTTATTCAATCCTGAACATGGACAGTGTTGGTGAGGGTGTGGGAAGAAGGAGAAAGTAGACTCAAGTATTATTTGGGATATAAATCAGGCAGACTCAGTAACTTATTAAATTGGCAGATAGCAGCAGGCAAAAGACAGGATGGAGTCTGATTGACTCCTACTTTTCTGGCTCAGATGACAACATAGATGGTAGTGCCTTTATGAGAGAATCGAAAATGGGGAGCAGACGGGGGAGTCATTGGGTTCAAAGCCAGAGAAACTAAAATGGGCATATGTGTGACATTATTCCACTCACAATGAGCATAACTGATCAAAAGTGAATGCTCAATTTGATCCATGTTTCTGAGGCAGATTACATTGCCAAATTATTCATAGGGTCGGCTAAACAAAAGCATGGTATTTGAAGTTCACAGAAATATTCTAACCTCATTGTGTCATGCATTCTCAGTGATTTTTTTCTGCCAAGCTGCCAATTCGGTTTTCAGACGTGGACTTCATCTTCTTATGGGGGTACAGGAGAGTGATGATAATTGAAAGAGGATTCAGATTGCAATGATCTGGATAGGGTCTTGGTGCTGATGCCCATCGGTTAAGGTGACTCTTGACAAGTACCTTAACTTCTTGGAGTGTTAGTTTTCTCATGGGTGAAACGGCCAAGAATGATTGCAATGGAACAAGTATGTGAGAGTCCTTTGGCAACTGCAATTATGACACTGTTACTTTTGTTGAGACAAATGTTACTTGGGGCATTGAAGAAAGCCCACCCTGCCCCAGAAAGTGTAAGTATTGATTATTGATAATCTGCTTCTGAGGAAGAGTGAACAACAGATTGAATTATCATCCCTGCAATGTTTCTTGTTACTTTTATATTATGAATCAGTCTGAGAGCTGATGTCCAAGAAATTATATATATACATATATATATATATATATATACGATAAAATTAACCATTAATGACAAAAACAATGGGACACTGGGAAGAGGTTAGATATCACAATTAGCCTGTGATGGTGTTATGACAATGTTTAGATCCCTGCTCCCAATATCCCTGTATTAGGCACAAACAACATAGGCAAAGTACAGCAAACGAACACTTCATTAACTGAATTAGGGGTCAGATGTAGAGAGTTCCCTTTCATCTTTCCCAGGTAGGACAACAGCCTTAGAATGATGGAAATCTGAAGGGATAGATCCAAGGGAAAAGGGGTACAAACTAATAAGAGACAAAGAAATAGGATGGAGACCCAGGCTAAGGCTGAAAATGGAGGTAGACCCCAAGAAGAGGGCTGAGCTCCCTCAGAGCGTTCCTTATCCTGAACCTTGTTTTTCTCTCTGCCAGCTTCCTTTTATCTGCTTGGAAGACTCAGACGATGATCTTTACTGTTACAGTCATGTATAAGCAAGAAGGTTAAGAAAAGAGGAAAAGGGAATAAGAGAGAAAGAAATATTTACCTCTGTCCCCTCAGGGAGCCATTGGAATATAGGCAGATGCCTTGCCTTGATTTTTAAAATTCTTTAAAAGCTAGCTCTGTTTCTAAAACTTGTGGTCTTTTGTCCCACAATCTGACTAACCTGAATCAATACTCCTTCTCCTAGGGAGTGAAGTAAAGAAAGATAAGGTTGTCTTCTCTTTGAGTCTAACACAAACAATGTGGGTGACAAATTATTTTCCTCATTTCCAAAGGAACTTAAATCACTCACAAATTCTGAAAGAAAATTAAGTTTTCTGAATAGGATATATCGGAATTCTATTTTCTTCTTGCCTAACACTTTTTTTTTCTTCTCCATCCATGACCTAGAATTTTTAACACATACTTAGCTACTCTGGTCAAGAGGGTGACCTCCTCACTTACTTAAGTAAAGTAAATGTTCTGTCTCATTTGTTATCACCTTTCTGTAACTCACAAACAAAGAGAATATATCGTTGGGCAGAAACAAGTCCTGGGCATTGGTCAATATTCGTGGTTAACTCAGTTTTGCTTGCATTTGATCTGGTCTATGGTGACCGCCAGAAGAGTCTACAGCAAAGCCCATTTGGTGAAGTCAAAAGTAGGTGCACACTGTGTCCTATTGATGAAGTTAGAATATGAAGTTCAGTCTATTTCCTTCACAAACACTGATATATACGTATTTTTTCTTTCTTTTCTTTTCTTTTCTCCTAGAAGTATCGATACCAAGATGAGGACGCTCCACATGATCATTCCTTACCTCGACTAACCCATGAAGTAAGAGGCCCAGAACTCGTGCATGTATCAGAAAAGAACCTCTCTCAAATAGAAAATGTCCATGGATACGTCTTGCAGTCTCATATTTCTCCTCTGAAGGTCAGTTATACTGCCTTTCCGACTTTATAGTTGGTGGCGGTGGTTGGTCTTAATTGCTAATGGAGATGTTTGCTGGCCCGATTAAATGAGGCTCTTTTAAAAAGTGATAGAGGACATGGGTTGCCAAAGGGCCTTTCTTGTGCATTGGAGGCTCACCTTGTATTTTTGGGACATATTTTTATTGCAATTGTTTGAATATCTGGAAAAATCATTTTAGTTGCTGAGAATGGTAAAGAAAGCACCAAGATTTAAACATTGAAAGGGAAAATAAGCTAACCACATATTTTTAAAACCCAAGTACATCAAGGTTTTGCTCAAATGCTCTCTGTTCATCAGTATTCGTGGTCCAACAAAGGGAGCAAATATAATAAGATCACATCTAACGATTGCCTTACTGTCCACACTATAAAGGAAAATGTGTGAGTTGTCTAATCAATGCCTCTATTGTATCCTAGAGAAAATTGTTTACTAGACTTATTTCAATTTGGTGGCATACTTTTGCCAATACTTTCTACTTTTTAAAATTTAATTTTAAACAATTGCTTGATAAATTATATTTTGACAAGAAGGTATAATTAAATGAGAAAAAATACTTTTCTCTGCCCCCCTTGGCTGCAAATTAGCAAATTACTCTGCTTTTTTTTTTTTTTTTTTTTTTTTGGCTGAACTGGCACTACCGGATTTTGTGTTTTGGACAAAAAGCTTTTAAATGTTTATCAAAGTTTAAAAAGAAAAATCAAAATTCGGCTGAAATAAAAGAGAATTCAAATGGAAAAATTAAAAACACCTACCAATTAATTCCTTAGTAATTATTGCTAAACAAAAATTTATTTCATCACCTAGAACATTCATTTTGCCAGCACTTCTACATGGCTGTGCTGCAATAAAAAGTATAGACATAAAAGTGTCTTCCATGTTCTCTGGATCTTATTATACCTGCCAAAACATCTAAGAGAGGTTAACTTATGCTTAACCTTATGTTTCAAATTTTGAAACATTTCAAACATATTCATATGCTAAATTGTATTATCAAATAAATTAGCTATTGCTATTACCAATACATAAAAATATTGGATCAATTGTCAAATTCCAGTAAATATTACATAATAAGTAAAAATATATTAATATTAATATTCTGCTTCTGGGATTCATTGTGTAAATCTCCAGAATTTCTTTGCAAGTGCTTGGATGACTGGTGAAAATGAGTATGTTTAACCTGGAGAAGAAAAGATTAAGAATTGGGGGACACAGGACTTAACCTTTTTTACCTCAAGACTGTCATCTGAAAAACATGACATCAATGTCGTGCAGAAGGCAGAAGCAGATCCATTGTGCATAAGTGACAGTAATGTATATTATATGTGGGATCATCTTAACACCACAGCTCCTGATATTTATAGCTACTCAAAAAAATTATAGACTACTTCATGAGACAGAAGTTCCCTATCCCTAGAAATCTTTCAGCAATGGATAATGGCTTGTCAGAGTTTTTGTAGAAAAGACTCCTTCCGTAGAAGGGTAAACAAAAGTGCCGCTAAGGTCCTGTTCAGGAATCAGAATTCTGTGTTCAGTATAGAATCATTCTGATTCCTAGAGTTAGACAGTACTCTTTAATTTTTTCAAACAGTTGCTGATCCCTACTCTGTGTACCAACCACTGTAAATTGAGAAAGGGCAGGGCTGAGAGACTGAACTGCATCGAGGGTACTTACATTTGTTTTATTCTTTCAAACTGGTTGAAAAACTCCCTATAAGAACCTCCATAAACCAGGCACAGTGGTCCGCGCCTGTAGTCTCAGAATTTTGGGAAGCCAAGGTGGGAGGACCGCTGATCCCAGGACTTCAAGACCAGCCTGGGTACCAAGGCAAGACCTTGTCTCTGCAAAAATTTTAACAAATTAGCCAAGCGAGGTGGCGTGCAAGTGTAGTTGCAGGTGTGCAGGAGTCTGAGGTGAGAGGATCCTTTGAGCCCAGGAAGTTGAGGCTGGAGTAGGCCATGATCACACACACTGCACTATAGCCTGGGCAACAAAGTGAGACCCTGTCCATGCCACAACCCCCAACACACACATACACAAATTTTGCCACCTTTCTCCCTTCCCAACTTTTCCTCCTTAATCAACTCTAGAGCATACCTCCCAAAGGACTTTAGGCTAAGTAAGAAGGATAATCAAGGCTAGCATTTTATATCCTTCTACTAGAATCGATACTATGGTGATTGTTAGTATTATATTTAAGTCAACTAACAATGATAGATGAAATATTTAAAGTAAGTGCATCTTTTGTCTTATCAGTAGGATTATGCCTGAAAGTAGTGAAATTCCTTGTGTTACTTCTGGGATTCAAAAATGGAATAGGGAGAGTCCAAATTTTATAACTGGTGCTATTGTAATTATGAGGGATGCTAGTCTGGTTACAGTAAAAAAAAGAAAAAAAAATGAACAGAACAATGAAAGCATCATGGGAGCTTTGTTTTGTATATTAAGTCTTCAGCATATACATGATAATATAATTATCTGAACATCTGCAGTTTTGGTGATTGTACCATCATTTATTATGCTACTCGCTGTCTCATTTGGAAAATGTATATCAGAGTTGAGGGGACAGTATGCTTTTTCTAAATCTCAGATCTCATATAAACAAAGGAAGTTTTCCTGTTTTTCCTTTATCCTTTGCCTTCTAGGAATCTCAGTCTCAGAATTAACTATATTCAACTTCAATGGGTTTCTGTTAGCCTAGATTTTCTGTTATATTTATGTCACTTCTAACTAATTTCCTAGCCTTTTATTGAGGGCACCTCATATCAGTTTTAAGAACAGCCACCTATGAATAGCAAGACCCTGGGATGAAACACCGCGGTCCTAATAGATTTTTCTCCTTTTTGGAACCACCAGTTCTGTGGTATGGCCCCAAGGTGTTGTGAAGAGGAGGGAAAGGGAAGCTGGCCAAGAATTTCTACACTCAGGCTGTGAGGTAGCTATTTTGGGACCAGGATTTTTTCATCATGACCTTCTCGAGATGTTGTTTATACTGAACAAGATGTGTTTGAGTATTTATTTATTTATTTGTTTATTTGTTTATTTTTAAACTTGTATTTTAGGTACAGTGGTGCATATGCAGGTTTGTTATATAGGTAAACTGCATGTCACAGAGGTTCGGTGTGCAGATTATTTCATCACCAGGTAATAAGCATAGTATCAAATAGGTAGTTTTTCAAACCTCACCCTCCTCCCACTCACCGTTTTCAAGTAGGTCTCAGTGTCTGTTGTTCCCTTCTTTGTGTCCATATGTACTCAATGTTTAGGTCCCACTTGTAAGTGAGAATACATTGCATTTGGTTTTCTGCTCCTGTATTAGTGTGCTTAGGATAATGGCTTTCAGCCCCATCTATGTTGCTGCAAAGAACATGATCTCATTCTTTTTCTTTTACTTTCTTTTTCTTCTTCTCCTTTTTTTTTGAAATGGAGTCTCGCTCTGTCGCCCAGGCTGGAGTGCAATGGCACAATCTTGGCTCACCGCAACCTCCACCTCCTGGGTTCGAGGGATTCTCTGCCTCAGTCTCCTGAGTAGCTGGGACTACAGATCTCCTGACCTCATGATCCGCCAGCCTTGGCCTCCCAAAGTTTTTATGGCTGTGCAGTATTTTGTGGTGTATGTGTTCCACATCTTCTTTATCCCAGCTACTGTTGATAGGCATTTAGGTTGATTCCTTGCCTTTGCTATTGTGAATAGTGCTGCAACAAACATACCTTTGTGTGTGTCTTAATGGAGGAGCAATTTATATTCCTTTGAGTATATACTCAATAATGAGATTGCTTGGTTGAATGACAATTCTGTTTTAAGTTCTTTGATAAATTGTCAAACTGCTTTCCGCAATACTTGGAATAATTACATTCCTAGCAGCACTGTATAAGCATCCCCTTTTCTCTGCAACCTCACCAGCATCTGTTATTTTTTGACTTTTTATAAAAGCCATTCTGACTGATGTAAGATGGTATCTCTTTGTGGTTTTAATTTCCATTACTCGAATGATTAGTGATGTTGAACATTTTTTCATATGCTTGTTGGCTGCATATATATCTCTTCTGAAAAGTGTCTGCTCATGTCCTTTTCCCACTTTTTTTATAGAATTATTTTTTGGCTTGTTAATGGATTCTGAATATTAGACCTTTATTGGATGCATACTTTGCAAAAATTTTCTCCCATTCTGTAGGTTGTCTGTTTACTCTGTTGATAGTTTCTTTTGTTGTGCAGAAGCTCTTAAGTGTAATTAGATCCCATTTGTCAAATTTTGTTTTTGTCACAATTGTTTTTGACATCTTCATCATGAAATCTTCACCAGGTTCTTTCCAGAATAATATTTCCTAGGTTATCTTCCCGGATGTTTATAGTTTTAGGTTTTGTATTTAAGTCTTTAATCCATCTTGAGTTGATTTTTTGTATGTGGTATAAGGAAGGGGTTCAGTTTCCATCTTCCGTATATGGCTAGCCAGTTGTCCCAGCACCATCTATTGACTAGGGAGTCCTTTCCCCACTGCCTGCTTTTGCCCACTTTATTGAAGATCAGATAGTTGGTGATGTGCAGCACTATTGCTGGGCTCTTTATTCTGTTCAATTGGTCTATGTGTCTGTTTTTCTACCAGTATTATGCTATTTTTGTTACTGTAGCCTTGTAGTATAGTTTGAAGTCCAATAATGTGATACTTACAGCTTTGATCTTTTTGCTTAATATTGCCTTGACTCTTTGGGCTCTGTTTTGGTTCTATGTAAATTTTAATAGTTGTTTTCTAATTCTGTGAAGAATGTCATTGGTATTTGATAGGAATAGCACTGACTGTGTAAATTGCTTTCAGGAGCATGGCCATTTTAACAATGTGGATTCTTCCTGTCCACAAATTGAAAATAAAATGTTTTTCAATTTGTTTGAATCATCTCTGATTTCCTTGAGCAATTTTTTTGTCATCCTCATTGTAGAGATCTTTCACCTCCATGGTTAGCTGTATTCATAGGTATTTTATTCTTTTTGTGGCTATTGTAAATGAGATTGGGTTCTCGATTTCACTTTCAGCTTGGATGTTGTTTGTAGATAGGAATGCTACTGATTTTTGTATACTGGTTTTATATCCTGAAACTTTGCTGAAGTTGTTTATCAGATCATGGAGCTTTTGGGTAAAGACTAAGGGGTTTTCTAGGCATAGCATCATATCATCTGCAAACAGGAATAGTTTGACCTCTTCTCTTCCTGTTTGGATGCCTTTTACCTCTTTCTCTTGCCTGATTGCTTCGGCCAGGATTTCCAGGACTTTGTTGTAAAGGAATGGTGATAGAGGGCACCCTTGTCTTGTTCTGGTTTTCAAGGAGAATGCTTCCAACTTTTGTCCATTCAGTATGATCTGGGATTTTACAGCTCAAGATATGCTTTAGATTGTCTTAGTAAAGACACCCTGTGTATCTCTCCTTCATCACCAGTAGTAATAGGAATAAATGTGTAAGATTTTTCTAGGGGGAAAAAAAGTCCGTTTTAAGGTTGGCCAATTTTGTGCTGTAAATATTCCCAGCATTGCTGATTTCAGGCTATCGACCTAAAGCTACATTTTAAATATTTGGAAATGGAGGCACATGAGATTCTCATGAGCTAGTATGAGTGAGCTCCAGCACAGCACTGTGAATATCAGATTCAAGCGCTTGCATTTTTATAGCAACAAGATACATTTACTAATCAAGTTGTTACATTATCACAGTTCAACTGTTGAAAAAACCTACCATGATTAAAATCTAATGGGTTATTTTCTCATAAAGGAAGCCTGTTAGATTCAGGGAACTGCTAAAAAGGTACAAGGTCTCCATTAGAACTGTCATATTTTCAACTTCTTTGCCTTCTTTTATCTGTCTAGTATTCTTGGGTCAAGCACTAAAAGGAAGAAAAGGAGGCAAAACACATAATCAGATGCTTGCCCCAGAATCCTACTGAGAAAACAATGTGACTCCAGTATTAATGGAGAATTTACATATGGCATGCCTAAACAGAGTGTGAAATTGCTGGATAATAGTTTAAATGTCACATTGAGTGGGCTCTGAATCATTAGCTGAGTAATCTCACTGTCACAGGTTTGAGTATCATTTTTCTCCATCGTCGTGTATCACTTGAAGCCCTGGTTCTAAAATTCATCTGTCTTTGGTGCATACCAGCTGCCGAAGTGATAGATGGGCTTTCTAAGCCTGTTTTCATTAGAGTGCCTTGGCCAGTGTGAAGTATGGGGTTGGAAGGAGACATGCAATTTAGTGGTGAATTCAAGGGAATTTGTTTTCCTTTCCTCAAGGTGTGGGGATGCGTTCTCTTCAGATGTTACCTAGAATCTTTCATAAAAGAAGTTGGCCTATAATAAACCACAAGAATTTTCTTTTCAGTTTAGGTCTTTTCACTTTAGGTCAGTTCAATAAATATTAATTGAGTGCCTACTATAGCACTAAGTGACGGGGAAACAAAGAGCAGTGAAACATGATTTTCAGTATCTGGATTATTATCTTGGGGGACTTGATTCATAATTATTTGTTACTTATTATTATTCCAAAACTGAAATTTGAATTCCTCAAACTTAAAACCCTGGGGCCCCAAGCACCTACCAGAGCACTGTAGGAGTATTTATTAGCGAGAGAGAGAGAGAGAGAGAAACGGAGGGAGTTCACTGCTGTCCTCTTCTTCCTTACCTAATCATCATTTATATAACATTTCATAAATTCTAAACTTCATATTTTATCACATATTAACATATCTGAAATCTGAATGTGTCTTAAAATCAATGGCATCTTGCAATTAAAATTGGCTGTATTTCCTAGGGTGTATTAAAAAACAAGTGTGTCTTGCAGTCAAAACCAGCTTAGATTCTTAGGTTTAATGACTAATTACAAGGAAGATTAAAGCTTCCTTTTACAAATTGGCGTGAATTACTTTAATCAGATAAATATAATTGTGTGTTCTTGAATTTTCACAGAGACTAGAATAAACAGTTCTGGGAAACTTTGCTGGAAATTAGGAGTATGTGAGGTTTGGGTAGACTTCAATACCCTGGGACAACTGGGCACTTGTTGAGTATATATAAGAAGACATTTGGGAATCTGTAGGCAATGCACATTTGAGAAATTATAGAAGAGCTGAAGCATGAGGAAGCCAATAAAAAACTATAGACAAAGGATAACAATGTGTATTTTTTATACTGTTTTCTTACTAGAGTTGCCAGAGCACAATCATAGGAAAGTATGTTTTAGCCAAAAGTACAATAAAACCCTCTTCCTATATAAAGCCTTTTCTGTTAACTCTTGGCCAACCCCAACTAGGCATAAGATCCTATGGCACAAGGATTTAGTGCATCCCACATAGTCATCATTTAAAAATATACCTGATTCTATTGTTCTAAAAAAATATTTGTTGAACTATACATTAGTCCCCACTTATCTGTGGGGAATACATTTTAAGACCCCCCCCGTGGATGCATGAAACTGCAGATAGTGCCAAATCCTATTTATATTATGTTTTTTCCTATGTTTTCATATGTATGTCATCACATACATATGATAAAATTTAATTTATAAATTAGGCTCAGTAAGAGATTAACAACAACTGATTTTGAAGTATTTATGTTATACCCAGGTAGAAGTGTTAAACAGTCAGTTAATAAAATACAGTTATAACAATATACTTTAATAAAAGTTACGTGAATGTGCTCTCCGTCTGTCTCTCAAAATGTCTTGTGTGTACTGACCTGTTTTCAGGCCATAGTTGACCTCTGGTAGCTGAAACTGCATGAAAAGTGCAACCTAAGATCAGGGAGGACTACTGTATAATGTTCTTTCCTCTAGGTTTGCCATTTTTCTTGCTCTTAGTAAATGTGTACGCTCCCATGACCTGGACGGCACCTTATTTTTGTTTTGCTTTGTTTTGCTTTTCATTTTACTCCCTTATTGGAATCTAAAATGAAACTAGACTAGCATCTCCCAAAGTATGTTGGGTGGAATTTGGTCAGCATTATTAAAATAAGGTATGAATGAATGCTTAAACACATTTGAGGAGTTAAATCCATTAACTTATTGAAGGATTTCTCAGAGTCTTTACTATAATAATATGAAATATAAACATATAAGATGGAAATATGATTAGTACAAAGTATTTCCCAAACATATTTTGTCATAGAATTAATTTCTTTAGTATAAAATTATGTTTTGGTTAGGCACATATACTTTTGAAGTGTACAATAAAGAAAGTAGCAAAGAAAGATCTCTCAAGACCTAGAAAAACTGTTTTATTTTTTGGAGCTGGAGAGGTTAAGATGGGTGTTGTCAGAGAAAAAAAAAATTATACAGGAGATCATTTTTTACTTGAAGGAAGTGTGAAGTAAGGGAGAAGAGTCAAGGTTGCCCTATTCTCTAGCAGTTGTGTAACAATATGGAAAAGTTCTGAGAATTGCCAAGTAGTTGACTAGGATACTGACATACAATGTAAGAATTAAGGAAAGGGGCATAGAGTGGGCCCAAACATCCCATAAAGCAAGAGAGATGGGCATGAACAGGTAATGAAGGACCTTATGTAGAGACTGGACTTCAATTTGTAGGTAATGAGGGGTGACTACAGAATTTTTTAAAAAGAGAGTAACATGACCTGATTTGCAAATTAGACCATTATTCATGTCATGTGGTACAGTGGAAGGAAAAATTGGAAAGGTATGACATCAGATTCAAGGGCATCAGGTAAAATGTAAAAGATAGATAAACTTTGATACAAAACAGAGGTATTGGGATTGAAGGGAAAGATAGATTAGAAGGTTTATTTAGAAAGAGATATCATCAGGACACTGAGACCTATTACATATAGAAGGTGGAAGAGAGAGAGAAATAGAAGATAATTTACAATTTTTAAAATTTGACCCCTGAGTAGAGGATGTATCATGAAATGAAACCAAGAATGCCAGAGGAAGAGCAGATTTTAGAACGGCAGGGGAGGGAGTGGGATAATTTCTGAGTTTATGTTGGAATAATTGATTTTGAAGTATTTATGTTACACCCAGGTAGAAGTGTTCAACAGTTGCAACAGTCAGTTTGAAATAAAAATCTGATCTAGAAAATGGAAACTTTGAAGTTTTTAGTGTAGTTGGAGTTGTGAAAACGGATGGGATTGCTCAGGAGAGGGGAGGAGAACACAGAGGACTGAAACACAGGTACCACCAACACCATATATGGGCTTTGGGGAGAAAGAGGTACTTACTGAGGATAACATGAAGCAGTGAGAAATTTACCACAACATTTAGCCTTTAGTAGCTTAGAGCTTCTATTTTCATAACTAAGTTATGAACTTCTACTAAAAGGGAGTCACGTCTTTTAAATACAGAAATTTGTAGCTCCTTTACAATGCCTAAGATTGTGTTAACCAAACAGCAGATGTTTTAAAATACTTATTTGATTAATTAAAAAAAAAAAAAAAAAAAAACCTTATGAGTTACATTTGACCCCAATAGTCATGAGGCCCTGACCACCAACTGAAAATAATGTGCTTATTTTTCCTTTCTAGACATTATGTTTTTAGTAATACGACTAATTAGAAAACTATTCTGATTCTTGATATTTTAAGCAATAATCTTCAAAAATGTAAAATCCTTTCATTTCTATTTCTTGCCACTAGATGGTGGAAGTAGCTGAGATGATCTTCCTGGAAGCATCTAGTCTTGAGGAAGAAACAGATTTGTGAAGCTAAATTGAGAAACTCTTAGTTAATAAAACCATAAGGGTTTGGCAGAGATTTGTGACTTGTGCACAATGCATTGTGTTCTAGGACTAGTCTGTTGTAAGAGGAAATGGTTGAGTAAAATATGGCTTTGACAGACGCATACTGAATGCAGGCACAAAATCTCCTGATCGAAATTCTATGCAAATAAAGCATTTCTTTCCTCAATTATCTTTAATTGAAAAGGGTACAAACAGCATACCCACATAATTCTGGCTATTTAGGCTAGATATTGAAAAGTGGGAAGAAAGGAGTGTTAGGCATAGGACTGAATCAGTGTCTCAAAATGTCAGAATTCTTTCTAGAACCAAAGTCATCAAGGGTTAAGGCAAGCTTGTCCAACCTGCGGTAATGGGCCACATGTGATCAGGATAGCTTTGAATGGACCCAACACAAATTCGTAAACTTTCTTAAAACATTATGAGATATTTTTTGCAGGTTTTTTTTTTTTTTTTTTTTTTTTTTTAAGCTCATCAGCTATCATTAGAGTTAAGTGTATTTTATGTGTGGCCCAAGACAATTCTTCTTCTTCCAATGTGGCCCAGGGAAGCCAAAAGACTGGACACCCATGGAAGGGGTTCTCTCCATGGGTTTTGAAAGATGAGTTTGTGAGGTGAAATTCAAATTTTCTACTTCTTTTATCTACACAGTATTAATAACAATAATAATAATGACTTTTTTCTAAGAAATATTAGGTTATTAAAATTATAATAAGTTTTAAAAATAAGTGTTTATAGAAAATTCTAGGTAAGTGTTATTAGTGATTATTTGTAGCTGCAGATATTTCTAGAGTTAACTCAGTTACACAGAAATTTTTCTCAAAACTAAGATTTCACTATTGCCAAAACTTTTGTTTTATACAATTAGAAATAATGTACTAACACTCACAGAGGCTGCTCACCAATATAAGGCACCTATTATTACCGTGGTTAAAGATGATAATGTTAGTGGTACCCTAAAATGATACATAACTTCTACATCCCTCCCATATTTCTAAACAGTCTGGAATTGTAACCTTTTGGTGAGCATATTTTCAATTCTTTTTTCTTAGCAAAGATAATTGGAAATTTTTCCAAACTCTGCGAAAATGAATTCTGACACACATAGTGCTGTTGAATTTTTAACTCTTTCTCAGCTAATCCAGAAAAGTAATAGCATATAGTGGAAAGCAGATGGGCTTTAGAATCAGACTTACCGGTGTTTACATTGTGGCTCAGTTGCTTTCTAGCTGTGTCTGTTAGCAAATCTGTTAACTTCTAACCTCTTGGAAACAATAGTATGGAATTCACATTCCATGCTGTAAGGATTACTTGAGATAATACATGGAAAGTCTGTAGTACTCGGCGCCTTGTAGTTGCTCAGTAAATGGTAATTATTTCACATTTAAAAAAAAATAGAAAATACATATGCATTTAAGAACAAATCTAAATTTAAGATTAGTTAACTCTTTGAGCTCTCAGTAATGATTGGAAATTGTTGTATCCTCATCCTTGATGTCCTTCAGAGAATGGTTTTACACTATAGAATATTCCCATCTCAGCTAAGTAAGGGTGTGTTATTCAAATTATTATCTCTTCTGCAAAAGTGAATGTCATGTCGGTTAGCTCAAATTGTAGCAAATGAATTGGGGACATTTTGAGTGGTCCAAACAAGAATTTACTAAAGCAGAAAGCTTTCTTTTAAGGCTAGTTATGGGAGATATTAGAATATATGCACTATCTTTAAAGATAATCAGGATGTGCAAGAATCATTTAGTGAACAGAAGCTATATAACAAACCACTTATTTAACCTTATTTAATAAGTATAAAAAATCATCCAGAAGGCAATTTTTAAATGCTTCTATAGGTATATGCAAAGGAAACTTATATAATCTTATCTAAGACAGAATGTTGTATAAGAAAACATGGTAGAGAAAGTTGAATTGATTTCCTCCAACTCAGAGATGAATTGCCAGTGTCTAGCAATCAGATTTAATCCTAATGCAGCTCCCAGGATATATTCTCCCAGTCTAGCTGACTCATCAAAGTCACTCTGAACGCAGATGATTTGTTCCTTCTGAATTGGCAGAACATTGAGTATGTTAGAGTTTGTGGCCAATTTTGGGTCACAGGTAAGTTCATTTAAAATGCATTCAAGAGGCACTTACTGAAGTTCCTTTACATAGAACAGAACAACTCCCCATCTCCCACCGGGACCTTAATGCCCATTAAGCAATAGGGCTCATACAGAAGTAATGGGATACTTACAAACATTAGCTTGAAATTATAATAATTGAAGGTGTTCCAGAGATTTTGTTTTCAGGACTGGTGCTCTAGAGATTTTCTAGTTTCACCTCTTCATATTACCTGTAAAGAAATTCTTTCTTTCTTTCTTCTCTTTCTTTCTTCTCTTTCTTTCTTCTCCTTCCTTCCTTGCTTCCTTCCTTCCTTTTTCTTTTCTTTTCTTTTCTTTTCTTTTCTTTTCTTTTCTTTTCTTTTCTTTTCTTTTCTTTTCTTTTCTTTTCTTTTCTTTCAACAGAGTCTCGCTCTTTCACCCAGGCCGGAGTGCAGTGTCGGGATCTCTGCTCGCTGCAGTCTCTGCCTCCTGGGTTCCAGTGATTTGCCTGCTTCAGCTTCCCAAGTAGCTGGGATTACAGGTGTGTGCCAGCACACCCAACTCATTTTTGTATTTTTAGTAGAGACGGGGTTTTACCATGTTGGCCAGGCTGGTCTTGAACTCCTGACCTCAGGTGATCTGCCCGCCTTGGCCTCCGAAAGTGCTGGGATTGCAGGCTTGAGCCACCATGCCCGGCCCAAAGAAATTTAATTTAAAAAGTTGTTTCTGATGGTAGTTTATTTTCTCAGTGGACTATAAGACATATTACCTGCTTTTAATTATAAACAAGCAATATAAAACTATTTGAAATATCATTTCAAAAAGTAGGTTTTATTTCTTTTATGAACCATATAAGCAGAGCTGCCACCACTCATTCAATATATTTATATGAATTAGAAAATGGAGCCCCTTCTCAGACAAGATGACACCTTGTTATAATTTAGATAATGTGCTGCACAGATCCAGGCAAGAGGCTTTTAAGTTCAGCAATAAATTCCTTAAATAATCAGATAACCCGGTATCCAATAGCAAGCCTCATAGAATCACTGGACTTACATCTCAGCAGAGGCATTAGGAATAACAGTCTAACCACTTAATTTTACAAATAAAGAAGCTAAGAATCACAGCTGTTATGCGACTTTCCCAAGGCAGCCACCTAGCTAACACTATAGCTGAGACAGGAATCCGGGTCTTGGATTCCTAGACCTGAGTTTATGTCTCTGTTTGCCAAGAAAAGTAAACAACAGGTGTTCTTGACTCAGCAGGTCACAGATGTTCACTTATTTCAATTTCTAGGGGATGTTATTGAAAATTGTTATCACTGAGTTATTATTTGTTTATGCCGTCTTTCAGCTTTAGGAAAGCACCAAATCTAGGTTGTTGACACTAGACCAACCTCTCTCTTCATCCCAAATCTCTCCGACTAAACAGTGTGCATCAGATTGATTCAGTAAAAGTAAGCCTCATCATTATTTAACTCTTATGTCCATTTGTGTACTTGTGCAAATTCTGATGAGATAGTGTTGTAAAAACAAAATGTAAATGATTCATATATCAAAGACTAATCTACATCGTAGCAATGCTATTATTTCTGCTATTATTTCTCTATGGGATGCTTTCCCAGAGCTACAGGGCAGTGTGTGGGATAAGAGCTAGGCATGACATCAGAAATGTGCCATTTGAGAATTCACTGAATGCTCCTAAACCTAATTTCCACATTTATATACTGATGATAATAGAAGCACATTGTGGGCAGTAATTAAGATTAAGGAGGTTATTTGTTGGCTTGAATTTTTACTATCTGTGCTTAAAGGACCCCTTCCTCCACACTCGAATTACTGTGTGGCTACCTCCACCTTGACTTCTGTTTTTCTAGTCCCCATTTTCCATTCCATCCTCTTTTTCTCATTCCCACCTTTTAGAACGGTCAATGGAAAAGTAAGAGAAACATATGATAAAGAAAAAGGAGCTGGGTGGTGAGGGTCAGGTGGTGGGTGGGGGCACAGCGGGGAATGTCAACATACAGTCAGTTCAAGGAGTTGTCAGTGTGTGGGACTTCCAAAAAACCAATGTAATTTTAGGCTACATTAATAGAATTGCATGCCAAGAACAAAGAGATGACAATTCTACACTATGCTAGAATGTATTGTTAGGATCTGAGGACCATATTTCAGAGAGAATGGCAGCAGATTGGGCTGCTTTCAGAGAGGGGTATATAGGCTGGCAAGGCTATTAAAACCATATCAAATGGGAACATCAAAGGCCATGAGTGATGTGGTCCTTGGAGAATAGACTCAGCTCACAATGACGTGGTAGTTCATCTTTAAAATGTTTAAAACAAAGAACTTGTCCATACAATTTTTGTAGACATCAAGACCTTTAGAGTAAACAATGAAAGAAAAACAGAGTTTATGTAAGTTAAAACATTTTTGTTTTAAATAACTTGGTCCAAAGAGAGAATGACCTGCCTCATAAGGTAGTGAACTTCGTGTCATTGGAGGTATTCAAGCAAAAGGTAGAAAAATCTTCAATGAGATATTGTAGAGATGATTCAGGAAAGAGAATGTTGAATAGTGTTTTCAACCTTTTTTCCACCCATAAATTACTTTGAGAAATTGATTTGAAAAACTATGAGCCCTTTCCCTAGATAAAAACTATACCCACAAAACTATACCCACAAAAATATCGCATAAATCTTCAGAAATGATATGAATTACTTGAAGGGCATCTATGGACTTCCTGTGGAACATAGACTTAAGGTTAGGAATTTCTGGATGGAATGAATTTCAAGTTTTCTTTCACCTCTGAGAAACTATGATTCCTATTTTTCTGTCTCACAGTTACTGCCTGGGTAAGGAATGCTTGTCCTTGAGAATAAATCTTTCGTAAATTTCAGAAAAAATAGGAGGAGGCCTCCCAATCTACTGTGTCTGGAAGGCCTGCCCAATTCCACAGCAGCCCTCAGAAGCAAAGACCAACAGGTTCCCCTAGATGAGAAGGATTTTAGGGTACATTTGCTTCAGGAGGGTTCTCTAAATGCAGAACTGCTTCTGATTCCATTCTCCTCAGTATATTTGATATATTCTTATAAGGCAGTTTTCTGTTTATTATTTAGTGCCATAAGCTTTTACCATCTATTTAAGCCAAGAGCAGTAATATCTTGTCTGTCTGAATTTGGGTTTTAACTGTCATAAGACTGTTTCCTTTATGCTTGATGGAAGTTGCATTCTAGCAAACAACTGTTTTCAAATTACCCCATCAATTTGCTAAAATGATGATACACTTTCCATAGAATTCTAGCACAGAGAATTTCCAATACGTGGCTAGACTCTTCATAGAAATATCAGTCATAAAATGTGTACTGGGTATTTATTTTTTCATCAGGGTCACAGAAATGCACATGAATTGAATTCTTCTTCTTTTCTCTGTACCATTAAGATATTGACAGGTTCAGAATTGCTGGGTTTGAAATTTTAAGAATAGCTAACTCATAATATTTCACTTTCTGCTCCAGGGCAGGGTGAGCTGCTTATAAATCAGCCTGCAAATATGATGAATTGGATGTCTCCAACTCAATTAGCTTAATGTGGGTAGGAGGATTTCCAGGCTTTATGGCCTCTGTTTTACTAATCTACTGAGCAGACTGTTATATAAAATGTGTCTGAGTATTAATGTCTGAACCTCAGAGAAACATGTTTGGTATTTTTCATTTCAGCATCCAATGTCATTCTGTATTTCATAGCTTTGATTTGGATCCAGAGCTACAGAGTGATGGTTCTTAACATGATTTATATTGTTGCAAGCCTTACCTTGTTATCTTTATGCTTTCTGACCAAGTTTAAAAAGTAGCCTAATAAAATTGCTTCTGTCACTGGGTGATTTAATTGGGGGGAAGAATCTCAGCAATTTAAGGAGAACTGCAAAACTGGAGCTATTCTTCTGTCAAATAAATGATCAAATGAAATGGGCCTCAGCAAGGCAGATGCTGATAGTTTTGAGAGCTTCTGAGGCACTCATCATACTTCAGTTGTGAGATTTGTTGGAGGAGTTGATAAGGAAGTTTGTTTGCTTTTTATTTTCTTAAGGTGAATATACTGGGGCCCTGGGAAACGTTTATATTAAAGAGAACATTTTGGATGTAAATATATTTTGTTCCTATGTATATCATTTGGCATTTTCTTTATATTAACTGTCTATGAGCGGTCACTAGCTAAATTATTTTCTATGTATTTTCTTCTTCCCTCTTCTCTCTTTTAGTTTCTCTGTCAATCCCACCTCTGCCTTACACATTATTTTTCTCTCTTTTTTGATAGATAAAATTTTATGTATTGACCATGCACAACATAATGAAGTATATATAAATTATGGACTAAGTTTATTTAGAAAACAAATTTGTTTTCTAGCTAATTAATGTATGCACTACTTCATGTAGTTATTTTGTGTTGAGAATATTCACCCACTCTCTTAGCATTTTTCAAGAATAAATATATTGTTAATATGCTGTACAATAGATTTCTTGAAATTATTTATTCTAAGTAAAATTTTGTATCCTTTGACAACATTTCCACAACTCCTCCTCCCACCAACCACCTGAACTCCTGGTAACCACCATTCTACTCTCTACTTCTATGAAATCAAATTTTTAGATTTCACGTAGGAGTAAGATCATGCTATAATTGTCTTTCTGTGCCTGGCTTATTTCACTTAACCAAATGTCTTTCAGGTTCATCCATATTGTGTCAAATGACAGTATTTCCTTCTTCTTCTTGGCAAAATAGCATTTCAGTATGTACATATACCACATTTTCTTTATCCATTCATCCATTGATGAACATTTAGGTTGATTCCATATTTTGGCTGTTTTGAATAAGGCTGCAACATATATATGAGTGCAAATGTGTCTTCAACATACTGACTTTATTTACTCTGGTTATATACCCAATAGTTGAATTACTGAATTATATGATACAGTTCTATTTTCAAATTTTTGAAGAAGCTCTATACTCTTTTTCATAATAGTTGCATTAATTTATATTCCCATCAACAGTGTGTAAGTGCTCCCTTTTTCCCACATCCTTGCCAGCATTTATCATCTTTTTCATAATAGCCATTCTAATAAGTGTGAGATGATATCTCATTGTTTTTTACTTGCATTTCCCTGATGATTAGTGATGTCGAAAATACTTTCATATTCTTCTTGGCCATGTGTATGTCTTCTCTTCAGAAATGTCTATTCAGATCATCTGCCCATTTTCTAATTTGGTTGTTTTCTTTCTGTTGAGTTATTTGAGTTTCTTATATATTTTGAGTATTAATTCCTTAACAGATGTATAGTTTGAAAATATTTTCTCTCATTCATGTAGGTAACCTCTTTCTTGATTATTTCCTTTGCTGTGCTGAAGCTTTTTAGTTTGATGCAGTCCCATTTTTCTAATTTTGTTTGTTTTTTTTTTCCTGTTCTTGTAGGACCATATCCCCAAATTATTGCTCAAACCAATGTTGTGAATCTTTTCCCCTAGGTTTTCTTCTAGTAGTTTCATAGTTTTAAGTCATGATCACAGTGATAAGTGCATGATCAAGACCAGCTGATCATGGCAAATACACTTTTTAAATGTACTGTTGAATTTATATTGCTAATATTATGCTGAGGATTATTGCATCTATGTTCATCAGGAATATTGTTCCGTAGTTTCTTTTTTTATATATCGTGTTCTTGTTTATCTTTGGTATCAGGATAATGCTGTCCTCATGAAATGAATTTTGGAAGTATTCTCTCCTCTTCAAATTTTTGAAAGTGTTTGAGAAGAATTGGTATTAATTATTCAATGAATATGTAATATAATTCAACAGTAAAGCCATCAGATTCTGGACTTTCTTTAATGGAAGATTATTACTGATTCAATCTCCTTGCTTTTGATCTATTCAGGTTTTCTCTTTCTTCATGGTTCAATCGTGGTAGGTTGTATATGGCTAAGAATTTATCCATTCCTTCTAGGTTATCCAATTTGTCCGTATATAATTGTTCATAATAGTCTCCTATGATCCTTTTATTTATATTGTATTAGTTATAATATCTTCTTTTTCATGTTTGACTTTATTTATCTGAGTCTTCTGTGTTTTTATTATAGTCTAGATAAAAGTTTGTCAGTTTTATGTATTTTTTTTCAAAAAACAATTCTTAGTTTTACTGCTCATTTCCAGTGTTTCTCTAGACTCTGTTTTATTTATTTCTACTCTAATCTTTCTATTTCCATCCTTCTATTAACTTTGGGCTTAGTTTTTTCTTGTTTTCTTGTTCATTGAGGTGTATTATTTGAGATATTTTTTCTTTTTGATCTAGACATTTGTTGCTATAAACTTGCCTCTTAAAACCAATTTTGCAGTATTCTGTAGGTTTTTGTATATTGTACTCTCATTTTCATTTGTCTCAACAAATATTTTAATTTTTCTTTTAATTTTTAAATTCACTCATTGGCTGTTCCAGAACACATTTGTTTAATTTTCATGTATTTGTGAATTTTCCAAAGTTTGTTCCATTATTGATTTCTAGTTTCATACCATTGTTGTTGGAAAATACACTTGATATGATTTTAGTCTTTTAAAATCTTTTATGATTTGTTCTGTACCCTCACACATGATCTCTTTTGGAAAATGCTTTATGTGGACTTATAAAAGATGTGTAACCTGCAGCTGTTAGAGAAAATGTTCTGTATATGTCTATTAGGTCCATTTGATCTAGAGTATAGTTTAAGTTCAATGTTTCCATGTTGATTTTCTGTCTGAATAATCTCTCCATTGTTCAAAGTGGGGTGTTAAAGTCTCCTACTATTATTAATTTTATTCTGTCTCTCCATTCAGATCTATCCATATTTATGTTATATGTTTAGGTGCTTGGATTTTGGATGAATGGGTATTTATAATTGATTATGTTGTATGTTCTTGCTGAATTGAACCCTTTATCATTATATAATAACCTTCATCTCTTTTTATGATTTTTTTTTTACTTAAAGTCTATTTTATCTGATATATATGTAATTCTTGCTTTCTTTTGATTTTCATATGCATAAATTATCTTTTTTCCAGCGCTTTACTCTTCGTCTATGTGTGTTCTTACAATTACTTAAAATGGGACTTTGTAGGCTGCATATAGTTGGGGTGTGTTTGTGTGTGTGTGTATTTAAATTCATTCAGCCAATCTATGTAATTTGGTTGGATAATTTAATCCATTTATATTTAAGTAATAACTTGTAGATAAGGACTCCTTACTACCATTGTATGAATTATTTTCTTGTTGTTTTGTAGGTATTTGGTTCCTTTCTTCCTCTCTCGTTGTCTTGCTTTGTGGCTAAGTGATTTCTGCTAGTGGTATGTTTTGACTCCTTATTTTTGAATATCTTTGTGTGTCTATCATATGTTTTTGCTTTCTAATTACCATGAGGCTTATTTTAAAATGTTACAGTTATAACAGATCTTTAGTTGTTTTTTTTTCTTTTTTTTTTTTTAGTTTTTCTGAGAACATAGTAGGTGTATATATTTATAAGGTACAAGAGACATTTTGGTACAGGCATGCAATGTGTAATAATCACATCATGGAAAATTGAGTATTCATCCCTTCAAGGATTTATCCTTTGTGTTACAAACAATTGAATTATGCTCTTTTTGTTATTTAAAAATGTACAATTAAATTATCATTAATCCTAGTCTATTCTTATTCACTCTTTCTAACTATACGATTTTGGTATACATTAAACATCCCCACCTCTCCTCCTCACCACCACCCCTGCCCCAACTACCATTCTCAGGCTTTGATAATCATTCTTCTACTCCATAAATCCATGAGTTCAATTGTTTTGATTTTTAGATCCCACAAATAAGTGAGAACATGTGATGTTTATCTTTCTGTGCCTGGCTTATTTCAGTTAAGATAATGACCTCCAGTTCCATCCATGTTGTTGCAAATGACAGCATCACATTTTTTAATGAGTTCATTGTATATATGTACTACATTTTCTTTATCTATCCATGTATTGATGGACACTTACGTTGCTTCCACATCTTAGCTATTGTAAACAGTACTGCAACAACATGAGAGTGCAGATATTTCTTTGATATAATGAGTTCCTTTCTTTTAGGTATGTACCCAGCAGTGGGATTGCTAGATCATATGGTAGCTCTATTTTTAGTTTTTAAAGGACCTTCCAAACTCTTCTCCATAGTGGTTGTACTAATTTACATTCCCAACAGCAGTTTACAAGGGTTTCATTTTCTCCACATCTCCACCAGCATTTGTTATTGCCTGACTTTTGGATAAAAGCCATTTTAACTTGAGTGAGATAATATCTCATTGTAGTTTTGACTTGCATTTCTCTGATGATCAGTGATGTTGAGCATGTTTTCATAGGCCTGTTTGTCATGTGTATGACTTCTTTTGAGAACTGTGTATTCAGATATTTTGCTAATTTTTAAATCAGATTATTAGATTTTTTTCCTCTAGAGTTGTTTGAGCTCCCTATATATTATGGCTATAAATCCCTTGTCAGATGGGTAATTGGCAAATAATTTCTCCCACTTTGTGGCTTGTCTCTTCACTTTTTAAATTGTTTCCTTTGCTGTGTTGCTTTTTAACTAGATATGATTCCCATTTGTACATTTTTGCTTTGGTTGTCTGTGCTTGTGGGGTATTAATCAATATTTTTTTTTTTTTTTTTTTTTGCCTGGACCAATGTCCTGGATGGTTTTCTCAATGTTTTCTTGTGATACTTTCAGAGTTTGAGGTCTTAGATTTAAGTCTTTGATCCATTTTGATTTGATTTTTTGTATGAAGCAAGAGATGGGTCAAGTTTCATTCTTCTGCATATGGATATCCAGTTTTCCCAACACCTTTACTGAAGAGACTCTTTTCCTCAATGTATGTCCTTGGCACCTTTGTCAAAAATGAGTTCACTGTACATGTGTAGATTTGTTTCTGGGTTCTCTATTCTGTTTCATTGGTCTATTTCTCTGTTTTTATGTCAATACCATGCCTTTCTGGTTACAATAGCCCTGTAGTATAATTTGAAGTCAGGTAATATGATTCCTCCAGTTTTTTTTTTTTTTTTTTTTTTTTTTTTCTTTATACTCAGGATAACTTTGGCTATTCTGGGTCTTTTATGATTCTGTTTACATTTTAGGATTGTCTTTTTTCTATTTCTGTGAAGAATGTCATTGGTATTTTTATAGGAATTTCATTGAATTTGTAGATTGCTTTGGGTAGTATGGACATTTTAACAATATTGGTTCTTCTAATCCATAAACATGGAATATTTTTCATTTTTTGTGTCCTCTTCAATTTCTTTTAATTTATTTATTTTATTATTATTTTACTTTAAGTTCTGGGATACCTATGCAGAATATGCAGTTTTGTGCAGGTATACATGTGCCATGGTGGTTTGCTGCACCTATCAACCTGTAATCTAGGTTTTAAGCCCCGCATGCATTAGGTGTTTATCCTAATCCTCTCCTTCCCCTAGCCCCCCAACCCTGACAGGCCCCAGTGTGTGTTGTTCCCCTCCCTGTGTCCATGTGTTCTCATCATTCAACTCCCACTATTGAGTAAGAACATGAGGTATTTGGTTTCCTGTTCTTGTGTTAGTTTGCTGAGAATGATGACTTCTAGTTTTATCCATGTCCCTGCAATGGACATGATTTCATTCCTTTTTATGGCTGTATAGTATTCCATAGTGTATATATGCCACATTTTCTTTATCCAATCTGTCATTGATGGGCATTTGGGTTAGTTCCAACTCTTTGCTATTGTAAATAGTACCATAATAAACATATGTGTGCATCTATCTTTATAGTAGAATGATATATAATCCTTTGGGTATATACCCTGTAATGGGATTGCTGTATCAAATGGCATTTCTGGTTCTGAATCCTTGAGAAATCACCACACTGTCTTCCACAACTGTTGAACTAATTTACACTACCATCAACAGTGTAAAAGTGTTCCTATTTCTCTACATCCTCACCAGCATCTTTTGTTTCCTGACTTTTTAATAATCACCATTCTGACTGATATGAGATGTCTCATTGTGATTTTGATTTGCATTTCTCTAGTGACCAGTGATTATGAGCTTTTTTTCAAGTTTTTTGGTCACATAAATGTCTTCTTTTGAGAAATGTCTGTTCATATCCTTTGCCCACTTTTTGATGGGGTTGTTTTTTCTTGTAAATTTCTTTAAGTTCCTTGTAGATTCTGGATATTAGACCTTTGTCAAAGCTGTCAAAAATATGAAAAAATAAAATCAAAAATGAATTTCATTTACAATAGTCACAAATAAAAATTAAATATGTAGGAATTAGCCAAAGATGTGAAAGTTCCCTATAAAGAAAATTTTAAAACACCTGTGGAGAAGTAGGAATGCTTTTACACAGTTGGTGGGAATGTAAATTAGTACCGACCTGGTACGTAGGGTTAAAGATAAAGTCCTCTTTAATTTTCACCCTACTTTTCTTAAACAGAAGGAGTCTCAACATAGCTACCACAGCTAGAAATGTTCTGGGTCATCCCTAAAGCCAGCAGGCCTCAGAGCCCAAGTCCCATGGCATATTCCCTGGGTATAACTGTCAGTTATTCAGAGCCCGAGGCCTATTTAGTCAGCAGGTGATAAATCCTGACAGGACTGGATGTTTACCTTCAAGGAAATGGGTTCCCTTTTGACCCAGGATATGTCTATAAATGCTGCCCAGGAGCTAGAGACTGGAATAGGCGCTTTATGACTCTGCCCAGTGGCCTATCCTACTGTGACTGAGCTGGTATGCAATATATAAGACAAAATCCTCTTTACTCTTCATTCTCCTCTCCTTAAGTAGAAAAAAGGAGTCACTTTCATGGCTTCAAGCTATACTGCCTGAGGTTGGGGAGTGGATGGCACAAGCACTCCTTTGGGTATACTAGCTACTGTCTCCCTAAGTCACATGCCACCCTAGTCTACTACCTCTAAGCCAAGCCTAGCACCAGGAGTTGCCTAGGAATTTCAGTCCTTATTTCCTAGACTTCCTTTCAAGTTTATGTAAGACCCCAGAGCACTTCAGCTCACAGTGATGAGGCTTGCTGAGAAACATAAGTGATTTAAACATCATCATTACAATAATAGACTATTCTGAATTTGATCATATGTTTACTTTTACCAGTACATTTCATACTTTTAGAAGTTTTGTGTTACTAATAAGCAATATTTTCTTTCAACTTGAGGAACTCTCTTTAGATCTCTCTTTTATGACAGATCTGGTGGTGATGAACTTCAGCTTTTGTTTGTCTGGGAAAGTCTTCATCTTACCTTGATTTTTGATGGACAGCTTTGCTAGTTACAGTATTCTTGGTTGTCTTTCTTTTTACTCAGCACTTTGATATATTGTCTGATTTTCTCCTGGCCTATAAAGTTTCTACTGAGAAGTCTGCTGCTAGCTGCACTGAAACTCCTTTATATGTTATTTGTGTATTTCCTCTTTTGCTTTCAGGATCTTGTCTTTTTTATGTTTTACAAAATTTGATTATAATATATCTTGTGGTAGTTATTTGAATTTTATCTGATTGATAACCTTTGACCTTCTTCTAACTGGACATTTACAATTTTCACCATATTTGGAAGATTTTCTGTCACTATTTCTTTATATCCTCTTATTTCCTCCCTAAACTCATATGACTCAATTATGCTGTCCCGTGAATCTCATAAGTTTTCTTCATTTCTTTAGATTCTTTTTCTCCTGTGAATGTGTATTATCAAATCACCTGTCTTTGAGTTCACAGATTTTTCTACTTGATCAATTCTGCTGTTGACGCTTTCTATTGTATTTTATTTTTCATTGTGTGCTTTGTATTTTTCAGGTTCAGATTTTCTGTTTGATTTTTTTCATCCCTCTAATAAATTTCTCATTCTGAGAACTTTTGTTTTTCCTATTTTGTTGAATTGTTTATGTGTAGTTTCTTGATTTTTGTTTTGCTTTTTAGAAACAATTATTGGAATTCTTTGTCAGGAAATTCATACATCTTCATTTATTTAGGGCTAGTTACTAGCATGTTATTTTGTCCATTTGGTGATGTCATGTTTTTCTGATTGTTCTCGTTTCTTATTGTGTGGGGGTATCTGTACCTCTGAAGAAGCTGGTACTTAATCCTGTGTCTTCAGACTGGCTTATCTGGGAAAACCCTGAAGTAGGTGCAGCACTGGAGTGCACCAGACCCTGTGACAGTTGTGGCTATCATAGCACTGGGGCACATGAGAAGCTCAGACCACTGAGGGCTGCCTGCTTCTGAGGGCTGCTCAGAGCCCAGGACTGCTGAAATTGACCCATCAGTGATGTGGGCCAGCCAGGCAAGTCTGAAGGTTGGGAATGTGTGGGCTCATCTGCCACCAGGGTAAGCCTAGCATGGGGTCATGGAGATATGTCCCCTGTTGGATTTTATTATGTCAGGTCCAGGGGGCTAAGGTAATGTCCTGTGCCCACTTCCCTTTCTTTTCCCCAAGCAGACAATATTGCTCTCCATGCTTTGCAGCGTAGAGTTCGGGGGGAGGTGACACAGCTAATGTAAAACTACCCTTCTTAGTCTCTTCAATGCTTATTTTCTTCTTATTGTACTACAGCCATATACTATGATCCGCCATCTGGTTTTCTTAGCTCTTGTAAAGGTATTTTCATGTGTGAATAATTGTTCAAATTGATGTGTCTGGAGTGGGACAATCACTGGCAAGTTCTGCTCTGCTATTTTGCTCTGCCCCTCTGGACTGCACATTAATTGTTAAGGAAAATTACTTTGAAATAAATCTTGCATGATTCTGTCCAAGCTTTTTTACAACTCATTTTTTGGCTCCTGGGGCAAGTCACTGGTCTCTCTAGTCTTTGCTTTTTCACCTATTAAATGAAAACACCAGTGACTACTTTATGGAGTTGAAATAAAAACTAAGTGATATTGGGCACTATGTGACCATGTTCATGGTAAATTAAGGTTAAGCCTAGCTGTTAAACATTGATTGATCATCAACTCTGGGCCAGGTATTGTGATAGGAACTGCACAATGAGTACAATGATGAATGGGACTGGGACATAATCCAAATACCTTGCATTCACATGTGATGTTCTGTGGCTTACAGGGTGCTCTCATATGCCTCTTTCATTAACAGAATAACCCTATGAAATAGGTAGCTAATTATTATAACTTAAACCCCTCAGAGAGAGAAACAGACCATATGCAACTAAGCTATTCACTTAAGGCCACATAGTTCATAATTATTTTGCACTTTCATAGGTCAAATATATTGTGCTTCATTATATTCTGCACTTTGCAAGGCCCTAGAAATCCAAAGATGGTTGAGAAACAACTCTTGCTCAAAAGGAGTTTCAAATCAGTTGCAGAATAAATACAAATAAGAAAGTGGAAGCACACAGGACAGAGTTATAGTACCCTTTTAATTTCCTCAGATTCTCTCAAATCTGTTTTTTTAAGGTACTGCCACTTTACGGTTCTATTTTGCCTGAAGTGCTCTCTATGTTCCTGGAAATTCTTGCTAAATATTTACATTGTTTACTCAGAAATCTGTGGATAGACAGAGATTTGCATGCAGAAAAGCTGAAGAAAACTTAGCATGCCACAAAAGGTGCTCAGGTGTCCTTATTGGGAGGGCACAAGTTGTTATGTTTTTATGGCTTTACTGAGAAATGCCTATTGCTTTTGGAAATGCCATGTGGTCTGTTGCTCATATATAAAAAGGAGGAGAAATAATCCTAAATTTTACTCACCTTGACTGAGCAAAAACAAAGTAGCATTGTAGACTTGTAGGCTTTGAGGAATTCGAAACTAAGTTTAAGTTACAGCTCTGTCATTTGCTAGGTATGTGACCTCAAGCATGTTACCTAATTGCTCTTAGTCAACAAATTCACCCTACCTCAAAGGGTTATGGTGAGGATTAATACAGTTTGTACCAAATTTTACCAAATCAGGTATATATATTTTTAAATCTAAATTCTTAAGCCCTTTTAGTTTTATTGAATCAGAAGCTCCAAGCAGGGTCCTCAGAACCTGCATTTTAACATATATGCCAAATGAATTTTATCATCAAGCAAGTCTTGAAAACCCTGAGGCAGAGTATATAAAGAACCAGCCAGTTATCTAGCACTCAGGAGCACCGTTAGACTCCTCAGTGGTTACTTTATCATTTAAGATTGTTTTTGATGTTAGCATTCAAATAAACAGTGGATTATTTAGGCTGTAATATTGTTGACAATTAGCATAGTACTCAGCACTTAAGTGGTGATTAATATAATTTATTAAATTGAATCACTTAATGGAAATTTTTGTGGAACCTAAGTATAGGCATTATTTCAGATGCTGTAGGTCAAAATGTACATGAACTCCGATATAACCTGAAGTATAAATATTATCATTAATTTTCAGTAGTTCCTAAAGAAGATATTCATTCAATTTGTGATCCAAAGAAAAGTTGCCATTTGAACTGAATTAAGAGTAAGCAGGGTTATCAAAGATTGTGTTCATTTTTATTATTCATACATGCATTTGTATCATTTGTTTAGTCCCACATTAAATTGAAGTAAGAATAGAATAACATTTTATTGTAGCTTAGGAATAAAATATTATGAAAGACAAAATTAGATAAAAAAATTTCCACACTTGATGTCAAGAAACTTGATGTAAGCTAAGCACTATAATCCTCTCTTTATGTGTTATCATTTTCCCAGCACTCTCATCAAACTCATTTTATAGGTTATTATTATCTATTTTTCTCACCCAGAGAAAACCTTCTCAGAAACAGATATATTTTCTCCTTCTGGAGTCTAGTTGATACTTCCTTATCCCTGAAATTCTAAACATTAGGGAAGGATATGTTCCATGTAAGAAGTTATTCTGGTAGGGGGTCTCCTCTTTTGGCTTTGGAGCCCTTCTCCCTCTGTCTCTGTATGGGGAAGCATCTTCCTTCTCCCTTCTCCCTTCTTTCTGACCTATTAAACTCTGGTTCTCCACTCCTTAAAACCAAAAAAAAAAAAAAAAAAAAAAAAAAAAAAAAAAAAAAAAAAAAAAAACTTATCCTGGTAAATTAATAATAATTTACTCAATACAATTCCCATTATGTAAGGCTATAGAGAATAAAAGATGAATAAAACATTGTCTTCCTTCAATGAATGACCTCTAAATATCATAATTAATTATAAATAACACAACCAGTTAGCATTTAAAAAATACTAAATATGTGCCAAGTTGTATTATATATTACACACATTTGGATACTATTCCTCACAACAATTCTACGAGGTTAGTACTATTGTTATACCCATTTTACAAATGAAAAAACAGATCCTCAAGCTATATTACTTATTTAAAGTCATACAAGGTTAGTAGTACAATGATGTTGTTCTATTGTATTCTGTCTTGTTTTGAGTTATGATATCTATTTAGTGTAATCTGGAGCCAAACCCTTAGGAATTTCTGGCACTTTCATTTATTGATAGCATGATTGAGCAAGATTATTATTTCTAAACTCACTTTTACTTGTATAAAATGTGGTTAATATGATCTTGAGAATCCTTGGGTAATAAATGACATATGTTAGGAATAAAAATGTAAAATCATCTAGCTCAGTAACTGGCACATAGTAGTTACTCATCAAATGTTATATTTTCCTTTCCAATTTTGATAGTATAATAACTAATACTTCTTTTGACTTCCAAAATGGCAACTTTACCTTATTCTAATTTACTGTTTTGAGTTATTTTCTGATTAAAATAATAATAATAATAATAATAATAATAATAATAAGTGAACACATTACTTTCTGATTGTTTTTAAGATTTCATTTTTATTCTTGGCTGTCTGCAGCTTAACTAAAAGGTACCTAGGAGTGAATTTATTTTTGTTTTTGTTGCTTAGAATTTGGTGTGCTTCTTCATATATAAGGATTAGTTTCTTCTCTTAATTTTTAAATTTTTCAACCATTGAAGATTTTAATAATGTCTCTTTCCCATTCTCAATTATCTCCTTCTGATTAGATGTAAATTGGGCTTCTTGTTCTATATCGGAAATCCCAATATTTTTCATATATTAGATCATATTTTCTTTTTATTTTGTATTCTGCCCAATTTTTAATTTACCAATTCTCTTTCAGATTTGAAGAAAAATCTGCTTCTCAACCCACTATTTTGTCAAGTTAAACATATAGATTTTTTACTTACTGTCAAATTATTCCATTTTTATTTTCAAATTCTTTATAATTTAGTTTTTCTATTTGTTGTGTGGGCTGACTCTTCCTCCTGGTGGAGCACTTTATCATGTAGTTTATAACTTCTTATTGTGAGTTCAATTTTGATAGAAACTGTTTTATCAGTGGTAATTTCACTTGCCATGGGTTGGAGAAGTATCACTAGGGAAGAATTGCATAATTGCTTCAGCTGAACACTCCAAAGATTTCACTTGTCCAGAAAAATAGTTTTTTATATGAATTTATCAACATAAGAGATCTCATACTACATGGGAACAGTAAGTTTGGAATACATATTCACAGGAGAAATTTGCTTGAGGATTGACATTTCCTTGAAAGACTTTAAATTTGAAGTAGAGGCCATCTTATTTGTTGTTTCTTAGGACAAGGTTACAGGTTTTCTAATTCCTTTTATCTAAAGGATACCTTTTCCAGAATTCAGACTTTATGCAAGGTCACAGTTTCAAATCTATGATATCTGTTATCCTCAGGTGAGCATTAAAACTCCAGTTTTGAGTTATTATGGCTTATATAGTTCATATATATTGGCCCTAGCTTATAAGTTGATTGATCTGGCTTCAGGTGTCTGCTACATTTCTTTCACCCAGAGATGTCCAATTCTTGTGTTTGAGCTCAGCTATATATTAAAAATATTTATTTCCACATTTTGTGCTGAATTTTTATACATCTGTAGTAGGAGGGTCAGTCATTTATAGAAGTCCATATAGTCCATATTCCTGTGTTCAGTCAACAATAACCATTTACTGAGCATTTACTTCATAAAGGCACTTAAGGTACAATGATGAATAAAACAGAACAACTTCCTGTCTTAACAAAGTTTACATCTGAGTGGGAGTAGACAGACAATAAACAAATAAAGAAATAATACAAGTGTCAGATGATGGTAAGCGCTATTAAATAAATAAATAAATAAATAAATAAATAAATAAATAAATAAATATAAAAGCAGTATAATGGCCAAGCGCGGTGTCTCACGCTTGTAATTCCAGCACTTTGGGAGGCTGAGGCTAGCTAATCACCTGAGGTCAGGAGTCCGAGACCAGCCTGGCCAACACGGTGAAACCCCATCTCTACTAATACAAAAATTAGCCAGGCGTGGTAGGGGGCACCTGTAGTCCCAGCTACTTGGGAGGCTGAGGCAGGAGAATCGCTTGAACCTGGGAGACAGAGGATGCAGTGAACTGAGATCGCACCACTGCACTCCAGCCTGGCAACAGCAAGACTTTGTCTTAAAAAAAAAAAAAAAGTAAAGAAAACAAGAAAAGATAGCATTTGAGCAAAGACCTAAGAAAAAGTGTTAATCACGAGCAATATGTTGGAGAGAGAATATACCAATGAAAGACAACAGCTAGTAAAAATGCCTTGAGGCCAAACACTGCATATTATGTTCAAGAAACAGCGAAAAAGGTCAGTGTGGCATATGAAGAAGACAAACTAGTAGGAAGTGAGGTTAGAAAGGTACTGGGGAAGTTAAAATAGGTAGAGCAGGCAGCGCATGTTTATATCATAAGACAAAGTAAGGACTGGTGGTTTCATTCAGAATGAGATGAGAGCCCAGTGGAAAACTTTGATCAGGGGAGGAAAATGATGTGATTTATATTTTGAAAAGTATCATTTTGACTGCTGTTTAAAAAGTAGACTATGTCTCTATCAAAGAAATCAAATATTGTCACCTTGTTTGCTAAGCATAAACTAGAGCAGAAAAAGAACCACTTATTAAAGTTTCACATTTTTAGATATGAGATTATTTTAAAGGATGCAACAATCCTTAACAAACTCTAGCAAACTGAATCCAGCAGCACATCAAAAAGTTAACACACCATGATAAAGCACGCTTTATTCCTGGGATTCAAGGCTGGTTCAACATATGCAAGTCAATAAATGTATTCACCACATAAATGGAATTAAATGCAAAAAGCTTATGATCATCTCAATAGACATAGAAAAAGCTTTGAATACAATCCAACATCCCTTCATGATGAAAAACTCTTAACGGACTAGGCATCAAAGGAATATAACTCAAAATAATAAGGTTCATGTATGATAAACCTGCAGGCTACATTATACTGAATGGGCAAAAGCTGGAAGCATTTCCCTTGTGAATTGGAACAAGACAAGGACGCCCAGTTTTTATTTATTAACATCTAGTACTCAGTTTTACAAAAGCAAGGGCTCAATTTTATCTGTATATGCAGAAGTCATCATGTTAAAGTACCACTTCATGTTAAACTGTTTAATAAGACTTTAAATCTCAGTAAATCTCATCACTTCTCTTCAAAGCCTTCCCAGATTCCCACAAATATTAGCTACTCTCCTGACACTTTGGTCGCACATTATTTATTTATATTTTAGCATTTACCATGTTGAACTGTGACTGCAAGTTTGTGACTCTTTTGACTGTTTCTACCTTTAAACTGTGAACTCCTTGAAGGTAGGAACTATATCTGATTTATTTCTATATCTGTAATAGCACTGTACCTGACACATAAGAGAGGCTCTATGAATATTCATTGAAGATCTGAGTGAATAAGTATGTAGAAACTTGCTGCCAACTAATTAATCTGCAGTGAGAAATAGAGGTGCTAAGCAGGAAGACAATTTTATTGGCAAATCAGTTTATCTTTTCAGTAGAAATGTCTACTTTGGAAACTAAGCTATAATAAAAGGATTATAGAATGAGCAGAAAATTAGAACAAAGGAAGTAGAATGACCTTAGCCAACTAATACCTTTAAGCCATGATTGCCCCATGGTTGTCTGTCCCCACTGAAGATAGACTGGCTGAGGAAGCAGAGTCATTTCCAGTAGTGCTGGCTTATCTGTTCTGGGCAGTTCTTGAGGTTCCAACAAATTCTTATATTTTCCTCCTCTTTTTTTTTTTTTTTCAGATACTACACATATAAATATTATTCGCTTTATAATACCCACCACTCTTTTATTGGTTTTGTATTGTTACTGTAAAAAGTTACCACAAGCTTCATGACTCTCTTAAGAACTGAACCTCTGTCATAACATTAGACGAAACTGTAATCCAGCGTAAACTCTCCATCTCAAGGTCCTTAATTTTATCACATCTGCAAAGCCACTTCTGTCATATAAGGTGACATAATTACAGGTTTCAGGAATGTATAAGCTTCAGGAATGTGGGCTTTTTTGGGGAACTTTCTTCGGCCTACTACAACCCAGAAAGTTAAGCTAAGGTGTATGAGATTGAACTATAAAATGTGTCTTATTTTTTTTTGTTTTTCATTCTAATCTTGAAAATATACCCAAGAGATTTCTTGTTCCCCATATCTCCTTGATAAATGCAAACTGTATTCTAAGGTGTCTGAAGATGTCACTTTTTTTGCTATTGCTACTATTAAATAATGGCAATGATTACTATTTTTACTGCTGAACATATGAATTCTAGCCTGGAATATCTTATCACATTTAATTCCTTCAATAATTCTATAAGGCAGATGTTGGCATCCTTATTTTGCAAATTAGGAATCTGATGTTGTTGAGAGACATGTAAACACTTGCTCAAAGCCATTTAACCAGTAAATTATAGAACTAGAATTAAAATTAAGTGTCTCTGATTCAAAACTTGCAGTGATTTTTACTAGGTCTGTAGTCTCAAATGTATTAGTTAACCTTATTAAGTCTCTGATTGCCTAACTACAAAAATGGAGGAAGCACTTATCTCTTAGGATTCTTGTGAAGACAACTGAGATGTTACATGTAATATATGTAAGTACTTGATGCAATAACTAGTATACAGTATATGCTCACAGAAGACTACTTTTAATTTAAAAGCTAAAATTTACATTTCACTTCTTATATTATGATACCTTACACCAAATTTGTGGGAAGGGTCACTTACCCTTGTTCCATTGCGACAGAACTACTGATTGTTTGAAATAAATAGGATACATTTTAATACTACTATATCATCAGAGTCATAACTGAGGTACAGAAAGGTTAAGTATCATTTAGAAAGACACCAATGAAGCCAGTTCTCCTGAATCAAAATTCAGTGCTCCTATCCATTGTCAATTTGAACTAATTTGACATAAGAGAATATAAAAAACTGAATGGAAAACACACTCTTCATAATATTACATACCAATAAGAGCAAATTTTTGTGTTATATATAATTGTATGCATGTTTCTATTGGGGGAAGGGTATATTTGAACTTATTTGCAAATAGATTATTCAGTCAAAGAGCAGTCAAGGTTTAGAGTCAATCTATAGATGTTGCTGCTAAAACATGGAGTCAACACATTGACTTTTTATCAGGTAAAGGTCAAACTGTCAGCTTCCATTATCTATATATAATCCTCTGGGTCATTACATGTATTTCTAACAAGCACTAGTGCCACATGAAGGTTTCAATGTTAAAAATGGCTTTTTAAGAAGGTTAGTTTAAAATGCCTAGAAAAAATTACACAATTTCTTACTTTACTTATTAATCAACTTTGGGTTTTAGGGAAAAAACTCTGAAGATGAAAAAGAATGTTGGCAATTAGGTCAGCACAATCTCAGGTTTTATCTTTGAAGTAGGGCTTAAATTGTATCTTTGATAAATAAGTAATGAGGTTTCACATGCTGAACTAAAATATCTAGTCGTAACAGTGTTTGATAATAAAAGGGATGTCATTAATAATTGAGAATTAGTAATACCCAGAATGGGGTCTAATAAGCCAAACACTTAGTAGTTAGGTAGGATTTGGCATTATGAATACAAATAATCATGTCTGTGATTTATCTAATGGAAGTTAATGTTTAAGTAAGTTGTTGAAACATTTCACCCCTTTTCAGAAGAAGATAGTAGAAAGACAGAGGCTTAAATGTCAAAAAAACAAGTTTAAAACTTGGGCTTTAGTGTACATCTCTGAGCTTTAGTTTTCTTAGGTGTAAAATTAGAGTAATATTACTTCTTCATAGTTACTAAATGAGATAACACATGTGGTTTGGTCCGTAGTAAGTGCTCAGCAAATGGTAGCAGCTATTTTTGTTATTGTTTTCACCAATAATATTAAAGCCATGTTTGGAAAAATATCTACATACATATTTCAGTGATGGACATGACAGATTTTCAAAGTCACACTCCCAATTCATCAGAGTGCATTGTAGGGAAAATAACACAGAAATCTCTTTGCAGAGTGCTTGTGAAGCTAAGAAGGAATAAACATTGAGAAGCCAGAAAATGTAAAGTCGTCATTCAAATCTGTTATGAAGACAGGAATGATACAGTGATGCTTACAGGATAATAGTTCACTTTCTTCACTGAGGTCTATTTCTTGGTAGATCTGGATTTTTATTAAAGTTCTAAGACAAATGCATATACTGTTGAACTTGCTGACTCAGACTTTTCTTAAGGACCATCTATCATTTTAACTTGCCAGGCAGTCTAGCCCTGGAGCTGGAACATGTGGCAAGAACAGATTACTTTGTTGGAAATGAGGGTAGCTTGGCCACAAAGGTCTCTCAACTCACCTGTTCCTATGAAAATGTCTGTGACACACTCTAAGGAAAGCCAAGAAACTTGGACCTAAGAAACATGCGGCAGACTGCCCCTCCGCTGGAGGATCGAGGGGTTCCAGTTAGCAGGCTGTGTTACAAACAGTTTAATTTTAACATTAAATTCACCACTTCAAATAACCTTCACTCATTTGTTCTGATCTTTAGGCACTAACCTTTCCTGAAAATGTAATCCAGAGACATTTATTATATGTCTACTCTGCCAAGCTCACTATTAGGTCTTTTATACATAGTAACAATTTGGTCCACAGAAAATCCTATAAAATAGTATTAGTTATTCATACATGAATAAAGCAGTTTTCTTATCTTTGAGCATTTTCTCTGTCTACCAGAAGAGACCAATGCAAAGATTTATTACATAAGAAATTGTATTACCTCTTGCTCTCACTTTTCCAACAGAATACCTCTGTTCTATACCACTAATATTTACTGCTATCCTTCAAATCATTACTAGAAACATACTTCCAGAAACATTTTTAGAATACATTACAGGAGAATCTCTTCAGTCCCACTTAGCATAGTCAGTTTTTGTTAGTTCTCTATCTTTCTTTTTTTTTTTTTTTTTTTCCTTTCTGACTATTCTAATTAGGCACTTATGCCTGACCTTCCTCTCCATGGAGAATTTCCTCTGGAAATGTGAACAATGATTCATTTACTTTACTGTCCAAATTTTTATTAGTTTTGATTTTGTTTTCTTTTTCTCCCCTTGCATATTTGCCTACTTCTATGCCTTTCATTTTTAAAAGTAAGATCCTTAAAGGGCTGAATAATCTGTAAACCTACAAAGTAAAATAAGTAAACACTCCCTAGAAAGTGTTCAGAGAATTTTAAGAAAATAATCTGGGCTGTTGTGCCATGGTTCACGCCTGTAATTCCAGCACTTTAGGAGGCTGAGGTGGGAGGATCACGTCAGGCCAGGAGTTTGAGATTAGCCTGGCCAACATGGTGAAACACTGTCTCTACTGAAAAATACAAAAAATTAACCAGGTGTGGTGGCAGACTCCTGTAGTCCCAGCTTCTTGGGAAGCTGAATAATGAGAATTTCTTGTACCTGGGTGATGGAAGCTGTAGTGAGCCCAGATTGAGCCACTGCACTTAGCCTGGGTGACAGAATGAGACTCTGTATCGAAAGAAAGAAAGAAAAAGAAAGAAAAAAGGAAAGAAAAGGAAAGGAAGGGAATCTGAAATGGAGTAATTGAATATCCTCATTTTACAGATGAAACTGCAAAATGAGATGTACAGCCCAAGGTTCACAGCATTGCTTGGGGGCAAAAGCAGGATATGAAACTAGAAGTCTTCCGGGCGTCAGTATATTTAAAACTTAAAAAAAATCTTCTACCCTTATTCTCATGGTGTTTCTACTATATCATTTATTTTCCTTTAACAAATTACTCTTTTGGTGACTTGATCAGATCATTATATCATACCACTGAAGATAATTTTAGAACTAAAATGTAATTTAGAGAACATTAATCCATGTTATTCATTATAGAGAATGATCTCCCTTATATTTGCATTGTACTGGAAAGTTTGCAATAAGCTGCATATAACTGACTGTTTCTCACAAAATCTCAACAACGTAGGCAAAGTATTTGTATTCTAATTCCATAATGGGTAATTAATTTTTTTTTTTTGACTGAGTCTTGGCTCTGTCACCAAGCAGAGTGCATTAGCATGATCTCTGCTCACTCTACCCTCCATCTTCCCAGGTTCAAGTGATTTTCCTGCCTCAGCCTCTCAAGTGTCTAGGACTACAGGCATGCACCATTATGCCTGGCTAATGTTTGTATTTTTAGTAGAGACGGGTTTTCACCATGTTGGCCAGGCTAGTCTCGAACTACTGACCTCAGGTGATCCACCTGCCTCGGCCTCCAAAAGTGCTGGGATTACAGGCATGAGTCACTGCACCTGAACCACCATTTCTTATGTAAACATTTCAGCATCTACTTAGGAAATAAGTGACCGTTTTGAATACTTTGAAGTTTTTCATAATTAAAAACTTAAAATATAAATTTTATATTTGGAGGCTTATACTCCCCATATTGTAGTAGTTGGGTGGGAAGAAGTATAAGAGTTGAAAAATCCACATTCTGCTATTACTACCTTCTGTTTGACAACCTATTATGGGTCAAACAACAAAGGAAACTGAGTTCAGGGGATGGGGTACCTGCACTTGCCAAAAACCATATTGTGTGAAGTGAGATGAACCAAATTCAACAGATAACAGATAATCGACTTTTTTGTTCATATAAGTGAGAATTACTGTAGGGTCCTTGACAATATATTTGTGAATTGCTGTATAAAATATCATCTGGATAGGGAAATAAGAATTTTTGAACTGTTTTAGGGTGAGTTTCTCTCTGCCTAGAAAAATTGGTTAGCATGAGACATGATCTCAATAATTCTACTACATTGTGTTGGGATCCATTACTTTTTAAATTGTCTATCTGGTTTCTGATCCCAGTGTACCTTGGACCTTGAGGTTTGAGGGCACTGATGCCTTCACGTATCTTCTGCTTTTTTGTCTCCAATTCAAATCAGGGACACTTCCTAGATGCTCTAGAGCTCTGAAATGCAGGTGTCCTAGCCTGCCTTAGGCAAAGTGAGTTTAGGTGACCAAAGCTAGATTACACTTCCTAGCCAGATTATAGAGAATGCAAGGATGAGAAAGTGCTGTGAATAGATAGATGTTAAGCAGTTTCTTCTATCAAGACCTCAGATGCTTTACTTGCCCGTGGTTGAACCTAGTTTTATAATGTTTTCATTGACTCTTTAAGCTATCAAATTCTCCAGCTATAGATTTATTTTTTCCTTAATTTAGTCAAAGCCATTTTTTTTTTTCTTGCAACCAAATAACCTTGGCTGAGACATCATCTCTGTATGAATAGAGTCTATTGCATGCCTGGGTGACAACTGTCATTTATCCCTTCCAGCTATCTAATCAGGAGAGAACTGAGCTCAGAGGAGAATGTTCTTCCTCCGACATGTTTTTTATAACCACCCTGTCTAATGGTACCTTTCCAAATCACTTTATCATGTAACCATGTTTATTTTATTTTCTTTATCACAACCTGATATTACTTTGTTTATTTTTACTTGTGTCTTTCCTTCCTGAATGTATTCTCCTTGAGAGCAGGGATCTTGTCTATTTTTTTATCTCTGTATCTCCAGAAAAAAAAAATTACAATGCTGGACATGTAGATAATCAGTAATTATTTTAAATAAAGGAATAGATAAATGAATGAGTGAATGGATAATCTTGCCTACAATCAGACAACTTCTGAGAGGCGGAGAATGGATTTGGACAGAAGTAACTGACTCTACTGTCTACAATCTTACCTCCTACGCCAGACAGGCAGATATAGTTTAAAATTAAGTAATTAATCTATATGTGAGCATGTATGCATGTGTGTGAGGGGGGTAGGGGAAGGAATATATATAGAGAGAAACAGAGAGAGACAGAAAGAGATAACAGTGAAAAAAATGAAAGTATCTGCTTTGATCTGCTAACCTGGCAAATGTTTATATTTAGTGTCAAGCTAAGACTTTCAAGTAAAGTAAAAACTGTTAATCTTTGCATTATATTTGAGCCAGTAAAGCATTTTCATCCAAGATATCCATTAAGATGGCAAGTATCTTTTAGTTTAGTAAAGCAGTTTTGGTAGTGTTATGAATCTGTAGATTATGCAGAGCCTCCCACTTGTAATATATATAGCACAAACCTTATGTGTTAGCACCTCTTTAGAGTAAAGGTCATGGGATAGGGTTGTAAAAAGTGTGAAGTTTCAGAGTCCTGTGCAAATTTGAGCTACAAATTGTCACTGCCATGTTGTTTATTAAATAGCTCTTCAATCTGAAATCTGCCATTATCAGGGATTATGTTAGGCACTTAATATCTCATCTAATCCTTGCAACAGCCCTGTGAAGCAGACATTATGATTTGGTTTCATAGAAGATAAAACTGAGTTTCAAAAACTTTAAGTAAATTATCTAGGTAGTGTCACAGAGCTGGAATTTCACATCAGATTTGATATTCCCTGCTTCAAGCTCTTAACCACTTAATTATGTTTGGAAGATGTTAAAATTATTGCAAAAGAACATCATTTATATTTAAACAAATTACTAAGAATTAAATAATAAGTAAGAATCCATGTCTGTGGTGGAAGCAGCCTGGGTCTAAGAAGCATAAAATGTAGGTTCTAGGTGCTGCATTTACACTATGTGTCGATGTGACTTTAAGCAACTCATCCTGCAGTGTATTGGACAAAAGCACTGTACCTGGCCCTCACACCTCACATACCTGAGTCCAACCCCAGCCTCAGTATTTACTTTCTCTGTTATCTTATACAAATCAGTTTATTTGTAACTGATTTTGTAACAAATCAGCTTTTTGATATTGTAAATAAAATAATACCTGACATGTGGGGATTAAGAAAGATAACATATAAGACAGTGTTTTGAAAACTCTGGAATGCTCCAAGAATGCCAGGAATTAAGATTTTTAGGCAATGACTGCCTCAGCACTTCATAGATACCATTTTTTAAAGTAGGGTTTCTTTTGGCACAAGATTACTGCTTTGCTGTGTCAGCCAAAACTTCTATTTGCACCCAGTGTTTTTGTTTTGTTTTGTTTTTATTTTTTTGATTTTGAGTTGTAGTTTTAGCATATTATTTAGGTGATTGCGATTGGTGATATTTGTATCTGTGGTTGTTTCCTTAAGAGAACCTTAGAATGTGGTAGTAATTTTGTTGGTGGTGGTGAGGGTGGTGGTGATATCTCGGTTAGAAGATGAGTTCCATTAGGATGGGGATTGCGACTTATTCATCTGCTTCCCCTGAAACAACATGCCTCTCCTGGCATCCAGTCAGCTCCCTGTCATTGGGTTGACTGAATAAATAAGTACCTATTACCTAGTGTCTTTGCATCTCAGCTTCTTAATCATCATGGATTAAAATAGAAACACAGTGTAGACATTTCTGATAATTTAGCCCAAACCTAGGAAATGTTGACTATCATGCCAAAATACTTTATAAACTACTCATTGTTGCCTATCACTAGTCACCTCTTTTACTTTTTGTGCCAGAAAACACACTACATGGATAGGTAGGCAGTGACTATCCCAGTTTCCATTCCAATGAGCAAGTCTACCTTTGGAAACAATCTGTGGAAAGCTGTCATGTAGAAAATTATTGCCCTTTCATGTGTACTTTGTAGTCATTTGTTTTCTTACTATGAGTGCCTGGGTTCTGTCCTCTAGTGTATCGTGTATTTTGATTGCCAGTTGGTTACAAGCCATAGCTCAATCAGTGGATACCTTTTAATGTCTCCTTCCTTGAAACCTATGTGGCTGCCTACTGTCAGATCAAGGTAATGTGGATCTGTGCCAGGCTTGAAAAGAACTGACATTCAGTGGAGGTATAATGGCATTTGAATGTCATTGATAAGAGATGATTAGTTATTTTAATTTCCATGGAGGTTGACATACTTCATTATGTAAAATAATAAACATGTTTTACATGAATTCCATGGATCCTGGACTCATGACATGAGAATTCTAAGTTGTATTATGTGAGCCATGCAGAGGACAAATACGCTTATAATTTTGCTTGAATTAACATTTCAGAGGTTTCTGCAAGGGTCTCTTTGGAGGTAACAGTATGTTCCCACGAGAGTCTAATGGCCTTATGAATCTCTAATCCTCATCCCCTATCTCTCTTTGAAAAAAGATTGTCTTTCTGATTGGATAGTGGGATATATACTCACATTTAGGATGCTTCAAGTAGAGTCCCAACTCTGGGACTGTAGGGGCCATAGGGTATAGTTGTAGTAGGAATAATCTAATACTGGGAGAGCTCAGAAGCAGCTCCAGCTCTCCTACTTATTAGCTGAGTAACTTCAGGCAAATTATTTAATGTCTTAACACCTTCAGATTTCATATAATAAAATTGAATATCTAAATTCTGCTGTAATCCCATAACAATTTATTTTGTATCTTTCTTATGGGAAGAGGGAGGAAAAGACACTAATATTAATTGAACATCCTCTATGTGCAAACCTTGTGGTAAATATTTTCCATTTTTGTTATTTAATCTACATGACAGAGTTAAATGCCATTATCTATTTGTTTAATTAGTGACGACAGTGGGAGTCAGAGTTTAAGTTCTTATGCAAGACCAGAGAATTGGTCAGATAATGAAGGGAAAAGGCAAACCTAAATTCCTGACTACCTCTTAACCTATTATTCTCTGTAATGTTCTGATTCTGGCATATTTCATTTTCTACTTCATATTAAGTAAATAGAATGAAGTATATTCCTTCATTCAAAAACTGTCAGTTTTTTACCATGTCCAGATACTGCTCTGAAAATTTAAAATACAGTGTGAGGCAAATTAAAGTCACATTTCACATGGGGCTTCCTTTTTATTCCGGCGAACTGTGAACCGTGAGCAAACAAAATAAGATAACATAAATAAAAATGCTTTGGAAATCATGTAATACTAAATAAACTTTAAGGATTTTTTATGTATATAAAAGTTTTCCCCTGGATTGGCTTTGGACGTTTTTCAGTAAAAAGTCTCTTACTTTCCCCTTATATTACAATAATGCAGTTGCTGAATAAAAATGTTCATGTTGGAAAAAGCAACAATCAGTTCAACAATCTTGCCTCCATTAATCAGATTCTAAGGAATTTAGTAGAGTGCCTGGCATGACATATGCACACCATAAAAGTTATGATCATTGATTTCTAAGGTTAAGGCTATCTATCTGTAGTCCATTCGTGTAGCAGGCACAAAATGTAACAACCAATAGCAGTGTTTGGGAACTAAGCACTTTAACTGAAGTGCTTTGTCTCTGTGAAGACACACAGAGCTCACCCCAAGCTATATGACAACACATTTCTTAGAATGCAGTAGTCACTGTTCATCAGCAAGTTCTGAACCTCATTCAAAGCAGGATTCTTTCCTGGCAATAAAGTAAACATGAAACTGGATGAAAAGATCATTAACTTTGAGGTTCAGGATGTTGGTACATTCTGAACTTTGATGCCCTCATCCATCCAGGAACTTTCAGTGAACCTATTTCCTATGATGAACCAGAATATTCTCTCTACCTACACAGAGCTGCTCAGTTCAACTTAGCTCACTCTAGCTTAGATGCCTGGTGGTACTCAAGAAGACAGAGGATATAATGACCTTCTTGGTCCCATCTTTTACCTGAGTCCCACCTGGAAACTCAGCCCTGCTCTGGACCTGAAAGCCACCACAAGTGGGGAGAATTTGAGGAGCATTCATTCTGTGGTTCAGTGGAATCAATATTAGATCATCCATGTTCCTCTGACACTGTGCCCGTTAACTGCCCTTCATTTATTCTTCAAATATATGTGGATTATGTACTATGTACCACATTTGCTTCAGTGAGCAAGGCTGAGCCTATGACTTCACAGAGCTTGGAGAATAGTAGGGAGGCCACACAATTAGAGGTCATTTCTGCCCAGTGTGCTTATGGTTAGTGTTAATGTAGGGATAAGCATAAGGTATTATGGAAGCACAGAGAAGAGAACCATATCCAGTTTGAGGGCAAACAGTTTTCCCGACTTAGGTGATAACTGAGGTGACATCATTTACTCTTTTGTTTATTCAACAAATATTTATTAAAGGCATAGCAGTGGCTGTTCAGGTAACTAATGACATGGTGATAAAATGAAGAAGACTCAGACGTTTTTCTTATGAAGGGGAGACATTCATATAAAATGTTATAAATTTGAAGGTAGTTTTGAATGCCATGAAGGGAAATAAGGCAAAAAAAGAGAAATGATGGTTTATACTTGTGCTCTGAATAGTATGACACATTTATGTCAGGGCAGTCGGATCAGACTTCCCTAACTGATATGTTGAGCTGAGACTTGAGGAAAATGAGACAGCGGGTTAATCAAATATCTAGGCACAGGAACCCAAAAGCACAAGGACTTTGAGGCAGTAGTAATTCCTGTGTCAGAGAAACATCAAGAACAACCAAGATGAGAGCAAGTAGTAGGAAATGAGGTCACAGATGGTTTTAGGGATAGATTATATAAGAATGATGGTAATTCAAATGAAAAATGTTAGAAATTTTGAGCAAATGAGTGACACAACTGGTTTATGTTTAAATGGGTGTGTGTATGTGGGTGAGCATGTGTGTAGGTGTGAGCATGTGTGTATGCTTCTGTATGTCATTTTCAATGGTGTTTGAAGCACAGGAAAGTCATAAAAGAAAAATGTGAAATGCTAAATAATTTGGGAATGCTTCTCAGGACAATGCAAAGTCACTGATGCGTTTTTAAAAGAAAGGACTGAAAATTGGTTAAATTGGGGCAGGGACGCTTCTTTTGGAAGATGTTGCAGAAAGTCAACTTGGCTCCCAGGTATTTTCAGGGATTCCTCTGTATACCTCATCCAACACTTAGATCCTGTGACTTTGCATAGCTCTTGCTTCTTCTAGTCATGCTTTAGGGTCTGCTACTCACTGCCTAGTATAGCTGAAGCTCAACCTGGCTATAATAAATGATTTCTTCTGGTCCTAGTCCCTGAAACCATGTTTATCTACCAGTCATTACTACTTCCTGACCCCTTGGAATTTTGCTCGTATGGATCACCAGCCCAGCTAAGGACTACCTGACATAGTACTGACTTTATCTTCTCCATCTGCCTGGGTCAGTTTTCATGAATATGCTCCACTCTGCTGGGAGTAGCCCAAGGCCCTGGATCTCTGGCCAGTCTCTGAGCAGCTACTCTAAGGGGAAGAAAGTCTTAGATTTTAGCATTCTACTTTCAGGTAAAAAGTGTGTCCTAGACAAAGGTAGTATTTCTTTTTACCCTCGTGTTGAGAGCACTTTTCACCTTCTTTCTTCTCTTCCCCCAGTCAGCAGGTGCACAGTGGTTCAAACCAAAGGCGTGGGCTGCACATTCTTTCCAATTAAGAACTAGGAAGCATATGTATTATCTTTGCTTTTTCTTCACTGTACACAAGAAATGTTTGCCTTTTGTAAAGGGACCCTGCAAAGAGATTGAAGGCAGAATATGCAGAGAAGTTGTCAGTCTTGAATGATGGGTATTGAAAGATATAAGAGAGAGATAATTTTGAGCATGTAAGTCTTCTCTGTCTTTTACATGCCCTGACACTGGTCCCTACTGCCTACCTTGTCTGCTTTTAAACCACTTCACTTACATCAACTGAATCCATTCATGGATCTATCTATATTATACTATGACAGAGCTCTTAAAAATTCCTCATTAATTCTACCTGGGGTCAAGATACTTACCTCAGCAAAAATGAAACTTTCAGACTGCATGTTCCTGATAAAAATAATGAAGAGATGTGAAATATCACCAGTTTTTTTAACATCCATTTTTTGAGAGCCTACTATATGCCAGCCATTGTTCTAAGCACTTTGTATACATTATCAGGGACCTATAAAAGTAGAGATTATTATCCTCATTTTGCAATTGAAAGCCTCATCGTGTCCTAAATGAGCCTATGTAATCTTGCTCACCAGGCCATCTCAGACCTATGTGAGTGGTGGAGTTGGGATTTGAATCAAACTTGAGTGACTCCAGTGCCTGCTCACCGTTTATGTAGAGATGAACACCTTGAGAGGTCATTATTCTGACTACTACAGTATCCAAGGACCTGACCAATGTGTGATGCATAAAAATGCTCCCAAAATAGGAGCTATTATTATGACTCAGGCAGGGGCTGACTGGAGAAGATGGGAAGGGGGTGGAATGGGTGGGGGGAGTTTATGGGTGACTTAGAGGAGAGTTGCCAAACACACCAATTACAAAACCCACCACTACTTATATTTAGATAAGCAGAGATTGATCATTGTCTTTGTTCTGCTTAGCAAAACTAATTTCACTGCTTGGTGATGGCAAATTACTTTCAAGCAGGCGGTAAAATTTATCAAGAATCTGAGCCTCTGCCAAAAGCAAAGCTCCCCAATGAGTCAGTAGTAATCAGCTGGATGGTATTTGAATCTGACCTGATAAATCCACCATCACACCATGTCCCCAAGCTGATGGACGTTTCAGGTAGAAAAGGAAATGTGACTGTAAATCATGTCTTGTCATCTCATCTTATCTCACATCGTCCATCATTATTCTTCTACACTCTTCTTTCCCATACCCAATGGCCGTTTCATTTTAAGATCATAGAAAAAGTGTTCTTTTTGTCAGAAACATAAGGAACCTGACCATTAGGAATATGACATAATTCTATAAGCATGCCTTAAAAAGGTTGGTATCTCCTGGGAATTTTACATATATATATATATGTGTGTGTGTGTGTGTGTGTGTGTGTGTGTGTGTATGTGTGTGTATATATATATATATTCATTCCTTTGGTCTGATGGTTAAAACTATCTATTGGAACTTAAGTGTAAAATCACAAGACTCTCCATTTAAAACAGTACTTCTCAACCTAAAGTTTCCAAGCCTGCTACACTTGTTGAATCCAGTAATTATAAAGATGACATGAAAATAATGATGGTGATTGTGGTAAGGATGATGATGAGGATGACAAAAACAGCAACTAAAACTTACTAAATATGCTAGGTGTTGCACTACACATTTTACAGTCATTCTTCTACTCTTCACACTACTTCTGTGGGTTATACGTGACTATTTTCTTCATTATACAGCTGAGGAACCTGAGGTTTAGAGAAGCTAAATATATTGTGTAAGGTCTCACAGACATTAGGTGATAGAATCAGTATTCAAGCTCTAATTTACCTGCTACAAAGCCTGAGTCCTTAATTATGCTACTTTCAATATATCAGAAAACATAATCCAGTAGAACATTGACTCTACAAAAGCCTGTGCATTCTAAATAAAGAAAGCTGGAGTTATATCACCCACTCTACTGACAGTGGTTTGCTTGGACTGATTAGAAGCTTGTCTTGATTATTCCAGATATACTTGAATGTAGTTAAAAAATCAAATCATCACTGATTATATGCAGTTAGCTTGGCAGAAAAATTCTTCAGAACATAGATTCTATGGGGTAAAATAATTTAAAAACGCTTTTATTCGTACTAGAACAGTTGGTGCCTCTCTTCTTAAGTGTAACATATTTCAGCCTGAAAAGTCTTAAATTTATATCTCTCATGTATAAAATTAAATCAAGACCCTATTTCATAAATTCTGTTGGGTCATAATTTTTTTACTTCATGTTTACTTAAAATGTCTTTTTAAAAGCCTCTAGAATATAACAATCTTTGTTATTTTTAGCAACAATCTCTACAATGCAATGGGAAAGTAACACACTTTCCTTTTATAGGAGATAAAGTCAAAAGATTGAAATGTGAATGTGGATCTTGAGAAAGGAGCTTAATTACCAGACTATACCACCAGGGAAAGTGTATTAGGTAAAACACATGTTTGACATTCATAGTATGAACGTTTTACAGAGGATTGTAGCAAGAAAAAAGATTTCTGTAATTTTTAAAAACCATGGAACTTGACTGCAAGTGGAAGTTGGAAATGTGTTTAGAACTTTGAGGCAGGCACTATCAGCTATGAGCAAAACTTCCACTTGCTTTGACCATGTGAAATGGTCTAGAGAATACTTCTTACAATTGGTTTCTTAATGGCAGCTGTGTTCACAGTAATAGAAACCCAGTTAGAACAAGCAGGGATGTGGTCATACAATTATCTTCCTTCTCTGTCCTAGACAATGTCTCCGTCTTGATAACCATATATATTAGTCTGTTTGCATGATGCTGATAAAGATATACCCAAGACTGGGCAATTTACAAAAGGAAGAGGTTTAATTAGGCTTACAGTTCCATATGGCTGGGGAGGCCCCACAATCATGGCAGAAAGCAAGAAGGAGCAAGTCACATCTTACATGGATGGCAGCAGGCAAATAGAGTTTGTGCAGGAAAACTCCCCCTTATAAAAGCCATCAGATGTCATGAGACTTAGTCACTGTCATGAGAACAGCACGAGAAAGACCTGCCCCATGATTCAGTTACCTCCCACCAGGTCCCTCCCACAATATGTGGGAATTCAAGATGAGATTTGGGTGGAGACACAGCCAAACCATATCACCATACCTGGCTTCAGATTTTCCCTGACTTTGGCAATGTGCTCTGGCATTCTACCTCTTCCTATTATTTAGGTTTTATGCTGAGGAGTAGTTCTGGCATCCTGCTTGATTTCATGCTCTAGCTCTACCACTAACTCTGAGATGACCTAGGTAAATGCCTTAAACTCTTTAGCCTCAATTTAACAATATCTCATATGAAGATAATGCACTGGAGAGCTAGTGAGAATTAAATATGGTAACACACATATACACATACACACATACACACACACACAAAACCATTCAGATCTGTTAGAATGAGTTTTTTTAGTTGTCATTATTCCTACTCTCCAGAATTCTAGAAAATAGAGGATGTCAAAAGAATAAAACTAGGCACCATTGCTTTTACCAAAACACATTTAGATCTAATTATTAAATCTGCGGAGTTTCTTTTTGCTCAGGGGTGTGTGTGTGTGTGTGTGTGTGTGTGTGTGTGTGTGTGTGTATTTCTGCTCTTCCTATTAACCAACAGCTAGTTGTTATTCTGCTTGTTTCTGTCAAGACATCAATAGCCTATTCCAGGGACCAAAAATTAAATCTCCACGGAGAGTCATCAAGATCTATGATTACACTGATGTCAGTAAGTTACTAAACCAGGCCTCAGTTCTCCTGAGCTTTTCACTTAAGGATATTGCTCAATCAGCCCTGCCAGCTGTCCAGACCTTGACACCTTTACAATAATGGAATTTAGAAGCTGGGAATTTCATCTTTTCTACTGAATCCAAGCTAAAACCTTTCTGGTTTAAAGGAACTTGTAAAACCATACCTCCAACTGTATAAAAGCAGTTCCATTTACGGGACCTGAAACTATGAACCAGATGTCTTAGGCACTTTAGTAATACAATCTGACTTAATCCTCACAACAGTTCTGTAAGATAGCTGCTATTGTTTCCATTTTACAGATGAGAAAACTGAGGGCTAAAGAACTTTCCTTTCCCAGCACGGCATCAAAGATCTGTTAAATAATAGAGCTGGGAATGAGCTTGTGTTCTTATTAACCACTGAATATCCTGATTTCTCAATATTTGTTAATGATTACCTTTTAAATAATCATTCTTAATAGCATTCATTCAAATACTTCTGAAAATGTCTTCCTTTTTTCCATTTTACTTTTTCTACTTCCTCTTCTTCTCTTTTAAACTTTTTCTGTCCTCTTTTTTCTTCTTTTTCTTCCCTATTTATCCTCCACCATATTGTCTTCTTTCTTATAGTCCTCAGGCAAAAATAATTCCAAGACGTCATAGAATCTATGGAATTTTATATAGAAAAGATACTTTGGATATGGATGATTAGGAAGGGTTTCATGGAGGAATTAAATTTTGAGGTGAACATTAAAGGTCATGTTGCATTTGGATGCATGAAAAAGTCCATGTAAATCAATCTAGAAAGAAGGAATGATATGAATACAAGCATCATACTGGCATATAATGTGAGATTCTGGAGCCAGCATTTTGCTTTGGTTGAAATGAAGGGCAACTGACATAAATTATTAGGAGCTAGGTTTGTATAATAAAATGGAGATAGGTTGAGGAGAACCTGGTGTATCAATGTGAAGGGGTTAACCTTTACTTTGTAGACTATGGAGAGCCACGGGATATTTTTGAGCATAGGAGTTACACTATCAGAGAACTGTCCTTGAAGAAAAAATGATCTTCTGGCAACACATAAAGTGAATTTGAGCAAAAGGAAATTTGAATTAAAATGGTAGTTTGGCTTTTGTAAAACTTGGTTTCTGCTACAACTGAAGAATGACATTCACATTCATACAAGATCAATGATATAACTTAGGGAAGGTATACCCCTCATTTTAATAGCTGTAACTTCACCCATTTATCTATTTTCAATATGCCTACAGATAGGGAGGCAAGTGAGTTTGAATCCAGTTATTATGGGAATATATTTTGATTTTCTCAATTTACTTTTTGACTACATTAAATCCAAATTTCGCTTTTATCAATAGTAACAGATTTCTTGAAATCCATCTCATTACCCTTTACATGATACTAGAATGTCAAAGTTTCATGCAAAAAAAGCCCCTGATATTCGTTAGAATCATGGTAGTGGAAAACAAAAGAGAATATGGGTGTTGAGAGAAATTATAGAAATAAAATTGAAAAGACATGGCAGCATATTATATTTGGAATAAGAAAGGAAGATTCAGAAATTGCAGTTGGAGTAACTGAGTGAATGGTGCTCCCAACGAGAAGTCAGGGAAAGAAAACTGGGAGAGTTTTCAGGGAAGTTGAGTTCAGATTTGATAAAAGATATGTTATGTCAATTAGACATATACTCCACCTAGTATCATTCTTATAAAAAGGAGTACATGTGGCAAGTATATACCAAGGATTTAAATAAACTTGTACTTCTTCACCCTAAGGGACTGTGTGTTCCTTTCACTGGAAGCAGGGAGTGGAGTGTTTAGTGGGAGATATTTAAGAAACACATTTTAAAATAGGAGTAGTAGATGGTTTAGGAAGAAAAATAAGTGATGATGGTCAAAAAGCAGTTAGTGTACAAATAAAGTTGCCTATACCTAAAATGTAGAAGAAAGATGAACCACCATTTTCCTTGGAAACATAAATACTCAGTGCTGAGACTAAAGACAGATAATAGTTAATAAAAGGGAAAAATACTGCAGTACTGTTTGTTTAATACTATCGTAAACTTTGAAGTGTCTTTATCCCTTAAGTCCTAAACACAAAGCCATGCAGGGGATGAATCTGTATTATAGAAAGAAAAACAAGAGAGAGACAGAACAACTAACTTGAGTCCTCTCTACAATCTATTAGGTTTACAATATTACATGAAATTATTCAGTATTCCTGAGCCTTAAGCACTGATATTATTATTGAACACTTGAGCAGTTGTGGTGAGTTAGATCTCATCTTTGAATATTCCAGTGAATATACCTTCCCTGGATACTCTTGAAGAGAGGCAGCACATCTTTATGCCCTGGGTGACATTTAGTTTATTGGATCAATTCTACAAATACTTAACATGTGTTTAGGTGTAAAGCCACAGACCTTTAAAAGTTACAGATAAACTACAATATTTGTTAGTTTTACCAGCCTTTTTGGAAATCTGCAGTCATCTTCACCTCCTATAGGAATCTAGTCCCTTTAAGATTACTTGGTGTGAAAGGCCTCTTTCACATAGCCACCACTCCTTTGGATTCTAGTCCACATTCTAGCTCAGAAGCAGTGAGGTGGTGATGGGGAAGCAGAGTAAGTGGTCTTGCAAGTGTCCTTAACTATGGAAAATGCAGGGTGCTGGTCACACATAGGAGAGCAGTTTAAATAGAAATACATACAAGTCTCAGGGCTAAGGAAGAGGATCCTTCTGTTGGATGAGTCATAGCTTGGAAAATCTCTACCCTACAGCAAAGAGGCTAACTTGGCTCAGTTGGCGAAGCTCCCACGCAGCAAGATAACTTTGACCATGGCCATCAACTAAGGCCCTCCCCAATTGCAACAAGATCTGGAGGTCATCTTACCATCCTTACCCCAACTTTATTCTCCTACCACCTCCCAGGATTCTTTTTCAGTGAAGTCACTAGGCACTTGGGGCCTCCTCTTTCTCTATTGTCTTTCCACGTCTATTGGTATAACAAAACTCTTTTTCCTCTGATTTTCCTTTTGACTTTCAGCTGGTTGTTTTCTAATTCTAAAAACTAAAGGCTGCCTCTTTCTTCCAATTTGAGTTTCCTTTGGGTGTTATCAACACCTAAAGCAGGAGTGTGAGTGGCAGTGCTGGAAGTTTCTTTCAGTAAAGTGAGAGAAACAGAACACAAAGGTTAAAGATAGTGTGTCTTCATAGCTAGAGCTTTACAATATTTTTTTACTGTGTCATTCAAATTTATCTCTAATTTGATCCAATTCAACGTCTTCAGCCATACTTTCCATGAATACTTTGTCTCCAATAAAATGGGATTATCTTCCTGAAATATATTATGTGCTTTTTCCTTCCATATTTGTTCATGTGGAATGTACTCCCCCTTTCCCCAAGTGGTTCTTCACCTTTGTCTTCACCTGTTGAAATCCTCCTATTTGTTTTTCAATGCCATTTTAGTGGTACCTCCTAGGTGAAGCCTTCCTCAGGTTTCCCAGCTGCGTCCGTTGCTCAATCTCCATGGTTTTTCTTAATTATCCTCTGGCCCAACTTCAGTATAGTTACCTCTGTATTTCTCTTAACATTCTTGCTAGCTTGTGATCATCCTGAAGGCTGGAGTAGTATGTTACTGTGTCTTACAGAACTTACAGTATCTTTCACAATACCTTTATTTAGAAAGCATTTAATTAAAAAGTTTACAGAAAATATCTAAGTTACTAGGACATTCTGAAGTGATAAACTTTATATCATTTTAGAACTTTGGCAACAAAAATACATCTGACTCTTTCCCCTTGGTGACTATCAGCTCTATACCCAGAGAGATTTTCTGTTACTCTATTCTTCTTGAGATTTTTATGCCAATAATATTAATTTTTATGAAACTATATTCATAGCGGCTAAATTTTATCAAGTATTTTATTTGTGCCTAGGCACTGTGCTAAATATTTTTACATAAATGATCATTTTATAAACATTGAGCTTATGGTTTATCTTGAATTACAAGATGAGTTTAATTGTCATCGGTACTCATATATTTAGAACCAAGTAAACAAATTATAACTTTCAGATAAACACAGACTCTGAAAATAAAGACCAAATAATTGTTGATTAATCATTCTGTACCTTTTTGCATAGTTTTTCTTATGTTTTTTGGTTGCCTAAGCAACTAGGTAAATTAGGTTAAGTATGACAGCTAGATATTTCTTCTGAAAACTAAGTTTCTACATAAGTTTTCCTGTTACACTCGCTTTCAATTTTGGGTAGTAGATGTCCTATAATTATTTTTGTTGGCTTTCAGGTCAGAGTAAGAAGAATCTATATCCTCCTTCTAGAATGTCTTATACATGCATTATATCTTCAGTTTATCAAGAGGCACATTGTATTGCTAGCAACTTACTCAGAGCCAGAGTCTTGAATATCTTTATATGTTCAATGTTTAACACAGGGACTGACCCATAGTAAGTATCAAATAACGATTGAGCTATTGAATGTATGTATAATTAGGAAGTTATTTGACTCCCTTGTCTTGGGGTAGCTGACTTTTTAAGCCAATGATGAGGAAATTTATTAGTGGCTGATACATACATTACTCCAAGGACATTCATAGGACTCTTTCCTGCATTTGCTGAAAAGACTTTTCACCTTCTTTTCTGTTTCTGAGAGTAAAAAGTGTCAGTTGAGGCAGATTTTCACTCCTATTTCCAATAGAAGGAAATCATCTTGTCACTCACATAAACACGTAAATAATTAATATGTGGTTCATATCACCCTGCAATTTTGGGACTTAAACTTGTACTACTAGGAAGAACCTAAACAGCAGAATCAGTAAGATCATTTGGCCTAGGTGGTCAGCTCAAAGAGGCCTCCAACTTGGGTTAATTTAATCAGAGGAGAAAAATGATGATTGATTCTAGCCAAGTCTAACCAAAACCTAACCCACTCTGTGTTAAATCTGTTTGGGACAGATGATCTGATGGATCATAATCTTCAAATATTAAAGCTGCTTGAGCCTTGCTAAAGGTCTCTTAGAGGGCCTACTCACAGATAATACTTTTATCACTCAACCCTTTATTGAGATCTACCTCATTTATAGGGATAGGGAAGGCATGGCAAAGACAATGAGGCTATCCCAATCTGCCACTCCACAATGCTAGGTCCCCTTATAGGTGACAGGGGTATATAATTAGTTCTGGCCAATAGATTATGGAAAAAGGCATATGTGTCTCTCCCAGATCAAAGCATAGAAATATCAGGTTGCCTTCCCTCTACCATTCTCTTTTCCTGACACAGGGATCAAGGAGGCCTCATGTTTTAGACGGTATAGCTACAAAATGTGGAGTCTGCTAGTCTAGATCCTTGAATGGCTATATAGATCAGAGTGCCCTAACCTGCAATGAGTGAGAACTAGTCTTTGTATTTTTAAGCTACTGAGATTTCAGGTTTACTGCATTCTTATAACAAACTTAGCCTATCCAGATTAACACAAAATAACAAAAGAAACAGGAAGAGAATTAATATTTAACGAGTACTCATTATATACCTACACTACAGTAGGACCTTCATATGGTCTGCTGTTTGTTGTTGATGTATTTATTTCTCACAAAACCTTTATCAAGGTTGGAGGAACCAGATGGTACTGAAAACACAGGCAAATGATGTGGAATCTGTATTCACAATTGCTTTGATCCTGTCTCTTCTGTAGTACCATATCTGTCTTAAAGCAGAAATATTATAGACCTGTCTTCTGAGAGCCATACATATTGGCTACTTATTTAAGAAACATTATATTCATTAGTTCAATGACCCCAGAGTCAGGGAAAACCATTTTGGAATAAGTTAAGCAAATTTGTGTCAAATGCATATTCAATTATCATCCTTTAGAGTTATTTGGGGGTTTCTTATAAATTATTGCACATGACTCACTTTGGCTGTGTAGGAATTATGTTATTTAGTCTCATTATTGGGTATTGTTTGTTATTGCTAATGAATTAAAATCAAAAATAGAAATATTATGTATTCAAAGTATATCAAATTAAGTGCCATAGAGAAGGGGTAAATAGGGACATGTTTACCAAATCATTGCATACAGGAGGCTCTTTTAGCTGATTTGGGAACATCCAATTAAATCATTTAGAGTGTGTAGAGACCTCTGGACCTAGAATACCTGAATTGAAATTCTGGCTCCAAGTTAGCTGTGTAATCAATTACTTAAGCGAGTCACAGGTTTATCATCTCTAAATTGAGGATGGATTAAATTTACCTTACATGGCTTTTATGAAAATTATGAAACTGTATTTGTATAAAAGCATTTGTGGTCTGGTGTATAGGAGATGTATAATAAAGTGTTAGAGACTCAGTTTACCCTTTAAAATGCATAGAATATAAGACACCAGTAGGTTATTCAAATTTAAAACATCAATGACTGCTGCTAACTCTTCTAATAAACAGATGTGGACATGGGTTAGATGTGGTCAGAAAAAGCCACATGACTTGAAAGATTCTTCAAATGGGAGAGTTTCCTTCGTGAACTCATCAAGCTCCAGGATCAAGCTTTTTATTTTGCAAGTTGAAAAACTTAATTTGCCAACATCCCAGAGCCAATTGAAATTGGGGATACTGCTTCATAATAGTAAAGCTTACAAGACACTGCTGGAGATGAATAGATACTTACTAGAGTTTATTAATTTTAATGCAAAAAAATTTCTAAGCTGACTAAATGTGCATATACTCTAACCAGTTCATTATCCCTTAGTACAGAAATTATAAAGGGAGCCAAATGATAACCCTAAGCTTACCTGTGTCTGAGTAGGCTAGCTTAATCCAGTTCAGATAACCACAAAATCTCAGTATCCTTAAATTCTGACATAGATTTATCTCTCAAACGTTGTGTCCACAGTGAGTGGTGAGTATCTGGCTCGAAGCCATCTTCACATAGGAACTCAAGATGATAGAGGGTGTGCTTCATAAAATTGCTCCAGCAAGGGGAAAGGAATGATTAAGGATTTTGCACTAGCTTTTACAATCATCCACCAAGAAGTGACATACGTTGCTTAAACTCACATTCATTGGCTAAAGTAAATATTTATTTGTTATACCTAAATTGCTGTACCTAAGTTTAAGGAGGTGAGATGCAGCATCTCTTGTACCCCACAGTAGAGAGGAAGTGGATATTGGTGAATATACCTGGTAACCATACTTGGTCTGAAGTCTAATGACCTCATGGTCTGACCCCTGCTGTCCCTCTACCCACATAAAGTATGTAATTGCCAGATGCCTATACCCTCATAAAGATCTATTGGTAAGGTCAATAGAATAGAGGGAATAGAACTATGACATACACTGCCAAACACTGCCTCAGAGACTCTTTGCCTCTGGCAAGAGTTGGTTGTCTCACTGGCTGACCAACTCTCCATTGCATAGGTATATTCTTTCCTTAGATCCATTAATGAGCTCAATTAGGAGGCATTCAGGTCTTGTTGACCTGGGAGCTTTTCTACCTCTTTCAGATGATTGACATAATTCTGAAGGTAATATTATTTTCTTCATGTTGCAATTCAGAAGTACCTACCTGTTCTTCCTCCCCTCCATCCACCCTCTTCCTACAGATTTAAAAAGGTTTTTGGATAAACTCGTAACAATACATTATTTCAATTAATAGCGTTTGGAGGACCTCAGGTCCTCTTCTTACTTAATGTGTGATTTTTCATGCTATTAATTGTGTCAGAACGGCAGTGCAAAAAGTAATTTCAGCTTCCTCATTTGTCCAGCATTAAGTTTCTTTCTGCTTACAGAGACTAATTGTAAGAAGGGTTAAGTTTTTGTTTTTTGTTTTTTGTTTTATTTGAGGCGGAGTCTGGCTCTGTTGCGCAGGCCAGAGTGCAGTGGCACAATCTAGGCTCACTGCAAGCCCACCCCCCGGGCTCAAGGGATTCTTTCGCCTTAGCCTCCCAAGTAGCTGGGATTACAGGCACCTGCCATCATGCCTGGCTAATTTTTGTATTTTTGTAGAGATGGGGTTTCCCTAGGTTGGCCAGGCTGGTCTTGAACTCCTGACCTCAGGTGGTGCACCCGCCTCGGCCTCCCAAAGTGCTGGGATTACAGGTGTGAGCCACCATGCCCAGGCGGTTTAATTGTAATTTAATCATCACATGCAGACGTCCTTCTTTATGTATTCCTTAATGAGTAATGACCATTTGTTTCCAGGTCATATGAGTCCAAAGAATTGAGTGACTTTTACATTGAACACTTTTGTCTCTGTAAGTTTACTATATATTCTCTGGCCTAATGTTTGAACAGTTCTCTATTTGACAACCATAGTCAACATTTTTCTCTTCTGCTAAAATATTTTGGCAAATATTTTCCCCAAATCAGAAAAGGAATTTACTCATTTAATTTTTTGTTACCTATTGTTCATTCATTCCATGCATCTTCATTTATTCAGACATTCAGCAGACTTAAAACACGTAGTATTTTCACTTACTAAGTCACAGATTTTGGGAAGCAGACTAGGAATAAGATAATTATTTCTGCTTTCAAAGGACTTCATCTTTGGGGAAAAATAGAAAGACATGGGCCCAAATAATGTGAAGCAGTGTTCTGTTGTTTGGAACTACCGAAAGTCAGGGTTTTACCATACTTAGGCATTTTATTAGATTTATTCTTCAACATTTACAAAGTACTTTCTCATTAATGATCTTGTGTAACACTCTAAACAGTTCTGTGGGAGATCGTGTTACCGCCCTTTTACAGATGAGGCAATACAAAGTTAAGGAGCTTGCTCAAGGTTTTATTATTATTAACTGACATAATCAATGTTTTCCAAAATGTTCTCATACTATAGGCCTACTTTAAGTCCTACACCTGCAACATTTTTGATCATGGATCTCTAACTAGTTGTTTTCCCTGAATCCTTTGACACTAACAAGTTATGAGAATACCAAGACATTCTTGGTGAAAGATTACTTCCATGACGCTATATTATAGAAATAAAGAACCAATATTTGTTTGGCAAGCAGCTGCTTTAAAGCATTCTTATCTGGGTTACCTATGCATTTATTCTTTTTTGTTTATTTAATAGCTTTTTAAAAAGAAGATTCTTGTTTTGTTTTGTTGCAATTCTCTTTTCAGAAGAATAGATAGCTTGTGTTACCTGCAGAAATGTATTTATCTATATTTTGTTGCTCAGCTTAAATAGAAAAGATTAGCAGTATGCTGGAAATAGATATCTTTTTTATTTTTTTAATTCTTGAACATTCTTTCCATTTTATTTATTTTTTTAATTATACTTTAAGTTCTAGGGAACATGTGCAAATATATATCTTTTATAAATAAAGGTAAAGAAAAATAGATAATTTAATGCAATGTAATAGAAAAGTTTGCTGCGGTAAAGATATCAGAGAGAGGGACTGCTGGATATGCACATAAAATTTCAGAGACAGATCTAGATGAGTTTGTTAAAGTCCCTGTCTGATCCTGAGTTTTGTAGAAACAATTCAATGCATTTGGGTGGAGCATTCATGTTACTACACACTGAGGCAAGAAAGCAGAAGTATGGCATTTTACTGGCTCTCAGTTGTTGCAGTTTCATGAGGGAAAGAGAAACATAAGCAATTTTGATAGAACACAGAAAATGCTATGCTTCAATTATTGGGTGTTTTGGGAGCAGAGGTCACAGAGCTAGAGACAAAGCCAGAGTTGGAAGGGTGGATTGAGGTTTAGTGATAGTTTGGAGAAAAATGAGAGAAGGCTTTTTAGTAGAAGCCACTTCTGAAGACATTGTGGGTAAAAATGATGTTGACTACCATCCATTGGGTAATTATATGTGTGCTACTACGTATGGCCCTTCACACAAATTACCTCATGTAATTCTCTGTAGTGTTCTGTGAGATAGGTACTACTATTTTCCCATTTTACAGGTGAAAAGGCCAAGCAAGACAAGAGAGGAAATGGTAACATTTACCTCAGATAGCCAAAGAACTCTGGGCAAGAGGCCTCTGGGTAAAAGAAGGCTCAGCAGAAGAGATGTAGTGATGCAGAATTGAAAGATAATCAGAGATAAAGCCAAAAATAGGGCAAGAGAAACATGATATGGTGTTTGAAAATAATCTGTTAAGGAAGAAAATAGCAAATAAAAAAAAAGACAACTAGAAACCACAGGAATAGTAAACATCCATATGATAGACAAAATATTAATAATAGCAGGTACTGTTTATTGAGTGCTAACAATATCCTAGGCCTTGTTCTATATATTTTCCTATATTATCTCTTGTGAGTCTCAGAATAATTCTAAAGGGAGTTATTATTATCCTTATTTGTAAATGAGATTACTGGGCCAGGCGCCGTGGTTCACACCTGTAATCCCAGCACTTTGGGATGCCGAGGCGGGTGCATCACCTGAGGTAAGGAGTTCGAGATCAGCCTGACCAACATTGTGAAACCTTGTCTCTACTAAAAATACAAAAATTAGCCAGGCATGATGACGTGTGCCTGTAGTCCCAGCTACTCAGGAGGCTGAGGTAGGAGAATCACTTAACCTGGGAGGCGAGATCACGCCATTGCACTCCAGCCTGAGCAACAGAGCGAGACCCCATCTCAAAAAAAAAAAAACAACCTCCCCCTCCCAAAAAAAAAAAAAACCAAACAAGCAAACAACAGCAACAACAAACAAAAAGACAAATACTCATGGGCCAAGGAAACTAGATAAATATTTCAGTCTCACAGTAGGAAGAAGACCTGGATTTTGAGCTCAGATATTCTGACTCCAAAACCCAGGCATTTCGTCATTAGCACAGTGCATAGCTTTTTTAAAAAATTATTATTATTATTATTATTATTTTGGTACAACTTATGTTTTAGTTATATCTTTCTGAAACTAGATTCCATTTTCTGTGAAGGCATTATCTATAGGGACAGTTCTTCTTATCTGATTTGGGAAGTATATTTTCTTCTAAATAAAGATAGCTAATCTCATTCAGTACCTGTTTCACTGATGCAACTCTCAAGGATTAAACAGTCTTATCCCTAAAACATGGGGGATTACTGCAGCTCCATACACACTGACAACTCTCATGAGCCTCAGAAAGTCACTCACTCTTTTGCCTTTGTAGATAAGGCAAAACAGTATAATGATGGCTAATGATTCATGGGTAAAGGAAACAACTTAAAGATTTTTGGGTTCTCATGATTAAAAGACATTAAAATAATAGATTTCCATGTTGTTATCAAGTTGCTAAGCAGTGTAATGAAGGTCTATTTAAAATCACTGTCGTTGTGCACAGCATGCCCATGAAATAATATGATGAGAATAATGTAAGCAAAACATTTCTTAAGAGTCTAAGTTCTTTATGAAATATACATATTTAAGAAACAAGGGAAATAAAGTTCTAAGATACTAGTAAAGGAATGAGAAAAGGAGGACACATTTTAACAGCAAACTAATGTTTGCTATTTTTGTCCATTAAGTGCCAATATCTTGCTTCTCCCTGAGATAAATAATTGCTTCTCTTTATGGCAATTATGGAACAACATTTCAGTTTATTATATTTTTAGTAGGCTGAAATATCATAATATAGTTTCCTTTAAACTAAGTCTTCCTATCTATTATAGTGAAGTTCCCAGTAATTTGTAAATTTTAAATTTTTCATTACATCAATTAAAAATAAAGGTTTTTCCTAATGCCCGTCTTTGGTTAACATATGTTCCTACTGTTCCTTTTGTGTGTGTTCTACTTTTCTATTATAATATATACCTATCTACTTAATCCTAGCTTAAATTCGTAAGGGATTATATTTCAAAAATAATTTAAGGACAAATCATCTACTGTTAGATTAAAAATTTATTGCTGGAAGGAAACATATTGTGGTAAAATTTTATTTTTAGACCTTGATAGGCCTCAAAATATATATTAGAGGAATAAGCAAATTAATTGATTAGAAATAAATATGATTTTATTGAATTATATCTGAATAAGAATAAGATGGAATAAAGGAAAGAAAAAGTCTAACTCAGAAAAGATATATTAAATAGAGCCTGCATGTCACCATCTGAGGACTCATTTTGACTTCTCTTGACTCAAACCTAAGAGAAATAGTTTGTACCAGTTCAGGGTATTTATCTAATTTTGCTGGTAGTGAAACAAACTGCTACAAAAATGAAAGAATCATTTCCAATAACAATTCAAGTTTTATAGTGTTCCTAAAATATTGATGAAGGGCAAAGAGTAATGGGTGTTTAAATGATGTGTGAGGCTTAGAAATATATGTCATCATTAAATAAGTCACTTTTCCTCTCTTACGAGCAAACAGTACACTGAAGATTTTCCAGCAGGAGTGTCATTTTATATACCATGGTTCTTATTTCTTAGAATTATAATAGACTAAAAGAGTAGTATTTTACCAGGTTGCAAATAATGTAACACCTATGCCTATTAAAACTCTTCATTTATGTGGCAAAGCACCTGAGCCAGTTATTCTGATTTTATTGTTATGCAAATAAGATGCCTTACACAAATCATCTTTTATACGTCAAAGATCCAAGTTTTGGGATTCAGGAAATCCGAGTTCAGCTTAAGCCTAAATTTTTACTAGCTGACAGGCCTTAATCTCTTTTGACAGTTTGTGCTGAAAAAAAAATACGTAATTATATAACTGTGTTTTAAAGACCATTTTTTTCTAGTCCTGGCATTAACTCTGGTTCTGTAAGATTTTGAATAGATCATTTACTCTGTAAGGTTTCCTTCTGTTATTAAAATTAGATTATTATCTTCTGATTCAGAAGTTCTACTCTTGATTTATCCTAAGGTAAACTATGAAGAGATTTATGCATAAGGATGTTAATATGTAGTATTATTTACACTAGAAGAAATGTAAACAACCTGCATTCCTACCAATAGGGAATTGGTTTAATTATAGTATAATTGTGCATTAGAATTATATGCTGCCAATGAAATTGATAGATTTTAATTAACATGGATGATCATGTGTCATAAAAGAAGACTACAAAGAAAATGTATAGCATGATTTTATTTTTTAAAACTAAATATATTTGAGCAATGTGGATAGAAAAATAATTGTTTATTGTGTACTATGTTTCAAAAACTATTGTAAACACCTTATAAATATCATCTCATTTATATAAGACTCTAACAGGCATTGCTATTGTGTTTTTTATATTAAACAAACTGAGCCACTGTGATGTGCTGCCTCCGAAGAAATTTGTAATAATGAACAATGCAATGTTAACAGTGTGCATCTATTAACCTCTTTTATTAAGTACATAGAGGTTTAGAGAGGCTAAGAGCATGAGCTCTTTTCCTATCTTTGCATTTACTAGCTGTGTGACTTTGAAGTTTCTCAACCTGTCTGTGCCTCAGATTCCTCATTTATAAGATAGGGCTAATAATAGTTTATACAGTTTCTGTGATAACTAAATAAATGAATACATGTAATACACATAAATTGTACCTGAAACATGATAAAAATATATATTTTTTAATGTTAACTGCTACTAATACTGTCACCTGGCTAAAAAGGGGTAGAATCAGAATGTGAAACTTGTTTAACTTCAGCACATACTTTCATCTATCCTCTGATTCTCCTATGCTTGTATCTCTATTTAACATGGCAATGTTCATATTCTCCCAAGATTACAAATGAGTTAATTCACTTTTAAGTTCTCCTCACTGAAGGGTTAGAAAATATTATTTGAATAGGCTCTCATGTAGAATAAAACAAGCAAAACAAAATAGGCGTATGTATTTGTGCTCTAATCCCTGGAGATTAGATTTTTCAGTACTTTATTCTGAGTTATTTGCAGGGCTTTCTCATTCTGAGATTGTTTTCTTAATGGTTTTCGAGAGGAAGTTGCCATCATTATTTATTTATTTTTTTCTTGAAACAGAGTTTCGCTCTTGTTGCCCAGGCTGGAGTGCAATAGCACGATCTTGGCTCACTGCAATCTCTGCCTCCCGGGTTCAAGCGGTTCTCCTGCCTCAGCCTCCTGAGTAGCTGGGATTACAGGCATGTGCCACCATGCCTGGCTAATTTTTATATTTTTAGTAGAGACAGGGCTTCTCCATGTTGGACAGGCTGTTCTCAAACTCCAGGCCTCAGGTGATCCACCCACTTCAGCCTCCCAAAGTGCTGGGATTATAGACACGAGTCACTCCCCCCAGCCCAAAGTTGCCATTATTTAAAGGAAAAGACAGAGATATTGGGCAGTAAAAGTTGTGATTCTACTCAGACTATAGAAGCCTACATTGTTTTTTTATTGGGCTTCTTTTATTCATTCGACAAATATTTATTGAGTGTCCACTGTATTTCAGGCACAATTTTAGTGTCTGTCTGCTAGTGTTTCCTGTGGTCTGCCTAAAGATTACTGTATTTGTTATCTATTCTGCATAGAGTACTAGTATTTCCCCAAATCTTAGTGTATTAAAACAAACATTTATTAGCTCTCATGTTTCTGTGGCCAGGCATTCAAATAAGACACAGCAGGGATGATATATCTGTGCTCTGAATGTCTGAGCCCTCAGTGGGAAGACACAAAGAGGTTGGAATCATCTGCTGGTTCATTCATTCAAATGCTTGGCAGTTGGTGCTGGCTATCTGCTGATTTCCTTACTAGGACTGTAGTCTGGAGCAGCTACACATGGCTTCTCCATGTGACCTGGACTTCTCACAACATAAAGGTTGAATTCCAAAGGCAAGCCTCCTGGGAGACAGCCAAACAGAATTCATATCCATCTTATGACCTAGCCTCAGAAATCACATAGCATCACTCTTGCTTTATTTTTCTTGAACAATTAACATGTATAAATTGCTTGTTATTGGTGTTTGATATGGTTGAATGTCATAGCTTTTCAGTATTAATGGACTCTAATTTTCTGAGCTTGAATTTCTTAATCTCTATTTTTTCTGAGCTTGGATTTTGTTTTCCATAAATAAGTAAAGAATGCAGCTGAAATGATGATTAAAAGAGAACAATTATGAAATACTTTTTTGAAAAAATGCAGTCTATTTTTTAAGTATTTGTTTGTTTATTATAGATTTAAAACCTTTTCCTGTAACTTGTACTCTAAAGAAATAATTTCCATTCACGTCAAATGATGGTCAGCACACAAGCCATTTGGGGAGATATTAGAGTCAGATAGATGTGAGTTGTACTGCTGCCCTTTTATTCGCTATGTGATTTTGAACAAGTTTCCTAACTTTTCTGAACAATAGGATACTCATGTATAAAATAAATAAATATATATGTTCTTAGAGATTAGATAATAACTTGAATTTTAGTTCTTGTTATTTGAAGTACAGGGTGCATAAAGAATTACATAACCCATATAATAAGCAGTTGTTACGCTGCAGAGGAGGCCTGGGAAGCATCAGTGTAGGGATGTATACAATCTGACTTAAACAGAACCATTGATAACTCATACGGCACATTTTTGCAAAATGGAAAAATATAACCTCCCCTAGGAGGTCACAGTACCATGCCACGGCATGCAGCTTGGGCACCAGAGTGTGAACTGCATTTCTGTCTTCACTTATCCCAAGGTGAGTTCCTTTGGGCACACACGAGCTTGCACAACCAGACATTGTGGCCCAGTGCATTCCTAGCTCTTTATAATTTTACACTAGTTGTTGTGGTAGAAGTCTTTATAACCAGAGTTAAATGCAGTGATGCTCTCTAAACACGCTCTCAAAAAAGTGGGGTGGGGGCTGATTTGTAGCATGATATCCACGGTGGGAATACTCCCACAAGCTACCAACATTTTAACAACTAGATTACAAAACTATTGTCTCTCACTTGTCTATAGGAGACTACTTCAACACGCCCACTGGCAAAGAGTGAAATTTGAACAAGTGCCAGAAAACAGCCCTGCCACCCCTTAATTCCCTTTAGACACAAATCACCCTTAGAGGAGTCCCCATAATAAAATGCAAAGCCTTCCAGAGATATGGTCAGTGTCATAGTAGGTATTTTGCTTTTTTTCTTTCTAAACTATGTCTATTTGACTGGAAAAAAATATTAATATTTCTCCACAAATGCTTATTGATACCTTATGGAAGACATTTTAGAACATCACATGTCAGAAAAGGAAAATGTATTGTAATATTTTTTTAATGAGATACACTGCTACAACATGGTTTTGGAGAAGGAAAGACAGGAAATGTCACATGTCTTATCTTGGACAGAGAAGCCAGGCTGTGCCAGCCAAGAACAGAATAACCTATTGGTTATAACTCATTGGAGCTCAACATGTGCTGTCAACTCACACTTTTATATTTTTGGTAACATCTAGCAGATTTTATGGTCACAACAAATGTCATTTTTAAATTTCAGCAATGGTGAATTATAACAAAAGACTTGTCTGTTGGATTGTTTTTCATTTCCTCTCAGTTTTGGTTTTGAGAGTCCGTATCTTATCACAAAGGAGGTAAGAGTTAGACAAAAGCATTTTTCAATAATGACAAGTGTTTGGTTAGAAGTTAGTATGACCCCTCTTTGATTCTATTATAGTCACTTGAAATTGACAAATATAAAAAGGCCATGGCCCCACTCTTCAATAAGATTATGATTTAAAAATTGGACTTAAACAATTTACTGTGGCATAAGGTCATAGTAGTAAAATAACAGTGCTACTACTACTGGGTAGTAGTAGCAGCAATAACAGCAACTAAGAGAAAAACCCATATTTGTTTTCAGAATCTGCTACCAATTGGCTGTGTTAATTTGTACAAATTTATTTGATTATCTGAGCCTGTTGCCTATTTATAGAATGGGAATCCTATCTCACATGATAAAGAGAATATATTGCCTATAGGAGTTGGCTTCAACACAGTCATTGGCAAAGAGTGAAATTCAAGCAAGTGCCAGAAAACAGCCCTGGGGCCTCTTAATTCCCCTTACACACAAATCATCCTTAGAGGAGTCACAATAATAAAACAGAAAGGCTTCCAGAGAAATGCAAAGTGTCATAGTAGGTACAATTTTTAATAACAGCATCATCAAATCATTGTTGTGAGGATTAAGTTAGATAGCATTAAAATTATTTAATGAAAATTTATCTTTTGTTTGTAAACTGGGTCACATACTGATGGCAGCAATGAAGGAACACATACATGTTTGTTCCTTTCTTCCCCATCCTGGCACTCCTTGTAATAAGGAAAGAGCTGTGGATATTCATTGTAAGAGGAGATCCCACTTGATGCAAGGGATCAGAAATGGGATTGTGAGAACAGTGATGTTGAGAGAAACAAATAAGAATGAAAGAGGAGGTTTTCAGAGTCATACCCTACATGGAAGCTATGAATTGAACAACTGCATGCTCACTGTGGCAGGATATGGTATAAATAGGAGAATGAACTACTTTTACCACTTCTCTGAGAAACACAGCTGAAAATCCATAGCTCACCAATAGTGAATAACATAAATGAGTTTTACCTAGATATAAAGATGAACACTTTGATTAAAGTTTGGAGAAATAATTGCTTTTAAGGCATGAATATTGAGGATGCTTAGTATAACAATCAATTCAAAAACTTATGTTAATTCCATGTTTCCAGGTATCAACACATTCCTTCTTTTACCCTGACTTAAAGTATTTAGTGCCATTTCTACAAAATACAAGAGAAAGAGGGAAATCACTTACTTTTTAGAGAGTTTCTTTTGAAAGTGTTTTCAAAAGAAAATCTGACTGGATGTGCTAGCTAGCTATATTTTTTTCATTTACCTCTGGAGAAAATGGCTTTAGAATACTTCTAATAGAGCTAATTCTTAGTATTTTCTGCTCACCTGATATTAACCAGTAAAAGTGATGTCATTCTTCTATGCAATGCCCATTTATTGTATAGTTTCTGTCAATGACATCAAGATAGTAGTTCAGAGCAAACACTTAGTGTCTGTTAGGATAATCTGCCTTCTCCAGGAGCAATGGCTTAAGAAGAGATACCTGCACACTTCCCTCTGAGAAACTTCATGTTATTCTGCAGAACCATCTTTTTATATCAGGAGGTAAAAATGCTGTTAGATTCACCTAGGCAATTTGTGTGAGAGTTAGGCTTTAGTGGCCTCAAAATGAGTAGTGGCCTCAAAATGAGGGCCCTACATGCAATCCTAGGGGACAAGGATTCACCAGAGCCACATTCTTAGAGAAAAACCCCCTTAATTGAAGGGTGTCAGTCAACTCCTGCAGAACAAGCATTGAACTCGAAATTAGAAAAGAAAATTTAAAGCTTTGGTACTACCAAAAACGACGTGAATGAACTTTAGACGAGTCATATGACAACTCTCCATATCTATCTCCCATTTGTAAATTAAGGAGATTAGACTAGATACACTCTAAGTTCCTTCTAGCTTTGGCATTGCTGCCACTCTATGTTGGGCAAATTTTCTGGTTTACTTGAAATATTTTACATGTTGTAACGTTTATTCTTGTGTTGCAAGAATGAGGTTTAGTGACAGTTCATTGTATAACTATAATGATAAATATTTTTATTTGTGAAAAAATTAAGTGATAATCTCTCAAATTAGCAGGATTTGAGGATAAATATTTATCAGAAGTGCATATATATATATATATATAAATATTTATCAGAAATGTATTTTCAGTTACTGGTATGGTCATATTCTCACAACCTGACCTTGATTAGGTGTACCCCAAATATCTTGTCAGCACCTAGTTTTTGACTCTCAATAAATAGAAGTGGACCAAGAGTTTGAGATGGGCTTAAGTCTGAACTTTAGGTGAACATCTAAATAAGATCCTTGAAGTTAAATACGTTTTGCCAATAATTCAGATTTAATTGTTTTTATTGAACTAAAACTTTTAAATTAGTCTTATTTGTTAAAAGGATTACACAAACAAAACTTACCCTGTTTAGTCTGGGTTTATAGTCTTATAAAGTCTGTGCCAAAACCTGACATATTACACATTTAGCAGAAGCAAATATTAAACTTACCTATCCAGACACAAGTGTATGCTGATGTTTCTGAAGACATTTTAGTATTTATTTCACCAATGATTTTTAAAAACAGTTTTATGTCCTAAAGATTCGTGTGAACTTGGAAAGCATTTTGACTTAATTTTTGAGTGCTCATTTATGTATAAGCCAATAGGTAGCATGCTAGACACGATACATAATATATGTATATATACATAAACATATTTAAACATGTATACGTGCACACCAAGATCCAATTGCTTTTACATTGGGATTGTAGCCATAAGAAATAGCAATACAAACTCATCATTTTAGAAAAGATAGCTGATTCTAAATATTTCTGATGAAACTGGGACCTGCCTACGTGGCTACACTTGGTTTGCTCCAATAGGTAGTTCAAGGAAAGCTGGGGACTGGAATTTGGATAAAGTCATTTTCATGACAGTTGTGATCTTTAAAACCTCTTTTATCTTTCTTTTTGTTTTCTTTAGTTTTAAATGAGTTTCTAATGTTACTATTTTAGCCAGAACTGGTTGAACTGTATAAGAAAAAGTTTTGGAACAGTGAGTTTTATCTTAACACCAGTAGCTTGGTAACAGCAGATTCAAAGCATGAGGAGAAAGGAGGAAGATAGCTTTACAAGAAAGTAGGGAATAAGGATAGAAAGAGAGAGGGAGTTGAGGAAGGGAGGACAGACCAGAACAAAGAGAAACCAGTTTCCAAAACAAAGTCATGATGAAGGAGTTCCTTACTGTGACAACCTAACTGAGAGCTCAGATTTCAAACTGACTGTTCACCCCTTCCCTTTCCTCCTCATTTAAAATTGCTGCTACGGAATCCTCTTACACTACTTTTCCCCTTTTCCTTTCCTCAAACAACTCTTGCTCTCCAAATGGGAGAATATTCCAAAACCAAAGGCTGTCAGATTTTAGCCATAACTGACCAGACCATAACAGGGAGAACTCAGGAGGCAATGGCTATTAGATTTCAGCCAAATAAATAGAAAGTAAAAGACTAAGAGCTGTTAGAGAAGGATAGAGGGGACTACAGAAGAAGGAAAGGAAAAGGGGAAAAGTAGGGTAAGGAGATTCCATAGCAGCAATTATAAATAAGGAGGAAAGGGAAGGAGTGAACAGCATTGCTTAAGGGGTGCCTTCGTAATCTCTGAGCTGTCACAGAACTCACTAGGTAGCAGAGACACCACAGAAAGTGTTCAGGGGGCTACATGTCTACTACTATGGATAATTGTCCATTAAGTCAGGGGTCTGGGAACCCCAGTTCCATCTGGGTTGCCAGAATGTTACTAACCGATGGGTTCTTGGCCCTCAGTAAAGAGTTTGAGATGGTCTTGAGAAAGGCAGTTTATTGGGGATTTTGGCTCAATCCAAAAGGGAAACACAGTGTATAAGTCAGCACAATGTATAAGAAAAGTAGGGAGGGGTCCCTCTCCTGCTTTCACTGTCTTAGTGCCAGGAATGCCCATCTTTGTCCTGAAAATACATATATTAATAAATTCTAAATTGTTTATCTAATTGTCTGTTCTTAGAAACTTTGCCTAGTACTTACAGAATAAAAGACAAAATCATCAACATACCACAAAATATTCTTTCCAATTTGCCCTCCATAAAGTTACTCATCTACTTTTTTTTTTTTATCACTTCTTTGTACACACTCGAGCCATCTCAAACTTCCTTTATCATTCAGTCTGCAAGTATTTATTTGTGCATATATTTACTTCTGCCAGGGAGAATGGTCCTTACCATTTATGCAATTGTGTCTCTTACATAGATACATTGCATACTTACTTTTACTGGAATGATGGTCTTTGATTTCTTGCTTTCCAACTTTTACTGAGCCTCAAATATAAATTTATTGAAGTCTTCCCTGACTCCAAACTCCTCCCCAAGTACTTATCTCAGTGAATGACAATTATTAGTTGACATGCCGTTCTTCCCCATTAGAGTATGAACCCCTAGACAACAGGAACAATGACTTATTTATTTCTAGATCTTTAGTACCTAACATGGCTGAAATAGGATAAAGTTCTTATGAACATCTGGTAAACTAAATGAGCAAATGAAAGCCACTTAAATGAAATCCACTCTATCCTCACCTCTTCTTTGAAATCCATCTTGGCTTATCCTCACCAATTCTATCACCTTCTTTTCTAGTATTTCCATTTTCCTCTTATCTTTACTGATTTGGATTCAACTATGTTTACCAACATTTGTGCTTTATACAGTCATGTGCCACATAACAACATTCCAGTCAACAATGATTGACCACATACATAACAATTGTCCTGTAAGATTATGTTGCAGTTGTACTATACCTTGTCTAGATATGTTTAGACACACAAATACTTACCATTGTGTTATAATTGCCTACAGTATTCAGTACAGTAACATGCTGTACAGGTTTAAAGCCTGGAAATAATAGGCTATATTATATAGTCTAGATGTGTATTGGGCTATAACATCTAGGTTTATGTAAGTACATTCCAATGTTCGTATAACCATGAAATCACCTAACAACACATTTCTCAGAATTATCTCTGTTGTATAGCAACCCATGACTCTATTTCATTTTATTTTTATTAGGCCATATTTCCTGTATTTTTTGTCTTTCCATAGAGTTCTACCCACGTGACTATTTAATAAAGTTGCAAATATTTCAGTATGAATGTTATTTGTTGTGTGTTCATGCCTCTATATTACCTATTTTGTCTATAATTAGATAGGAAGATACGTTAAAAAATCATTTTGCTAGAGCAATCTAGCAGACGTACTGGATAAATATTTAATGATAGTAATGTTGATTTACTGCAAAATACAGAATGAGAACAAAGAAGTTGCCACCATTATGTGATGCAAATATCCACTGCAAGGATTTGTTGCCACTGAACTAGCTCTCCCACCATGTCTTACTTTTTACTGAGGCTTTAAAGGTTTAAATGATTTCCTGAATTTTAACTTTAATTCCAAGACCATACAAATAAGACTGTGGGCTTTCCTGTGCCATCAGTCTAATGCTTTAAAGATAGGAATAGATTGTTTCTGATCTTTGAATCAGTCCCTAGGTCTAAAGGAATTTTCTGTGGCATTTCATGTAGTGACTTATAATCAACTTTCTCTATTCCTTCAGTGTGTTCTTCCTCAAATTCATTCCTCTTCCTAATCCTTGCCAGATTAATCTTCCTAAACCTATTCATTTTTTAACTATACCAGAATAAAACCTTCCAATTTTAGGTCTATTGAAGATAGACTAATATCTAGAAATAGTTATACCATGATATGATAGATATTATTAGAGATTAGTCATTATTTAATGAGTCCTTGACTGTTGTCTAGTAATATGCTAAGTAGTGGGATAGATTGGTTTGGTCCCTGTCTGAGTGTTTGGGAAGATTCACAAAGGAAATGTCACTTCACTTGGTGCTTGAAGGTGAACTAGGAATTCACTACCTGATTCTAATTTCCTACGAATTCCTTACATTAGTCAACGAGTCTCTCAGCTCTAGAGCAAAATGGAATAGTTATGAAAGGCTAAATGGCAAGGATTAAAATGTTTAAAGCAAAATGGAATAACAAAGGAGAAACTGGAACTTGGTTTGTATATTAAACTCTAAAATTGTATATATTTCACAAATATTCTAGTACCTACTTGGTAAATTTGATTTTTTTTACCTAAGTAAATTTGGGAAACATGGTGCTTTAAAGAAAGAGCTACGCTCTAAAGCATGTCTTGGTTAAATCCCATGATAAGGACCAAGTTATGGACAAAATTGGAAGTGTTAAAAGGCACTCATCTTAAACACTAACAGCAGTTCTGGCTGCAGTGGGAGTAAGGGAGTTAAAGGCAAAGATATAAGAATGTGGTAATTGGAGTCTTCAATTGGTGTGTTAAATCAGTGCAGCATGGGTATATATGTGGGAGGTTTGGTGTGGGGAGGGAACATGCACAGGGAGGATTATTGTTGTTTTTCACTTGGCTGAGTTTGAATGGAAGGACTAGAACAGAGAGTGGGAAAATATGCATTCCTCTCTTCCTCTGGGAAATTCAGAACTAGCCAACAAGATCCAATTAACACACATGGAAGTCAGGGGACCATTTTATGGCAATCCAACCTACTTAATCACATGTGCACTAAACCCAAAGTTGTCCACTCAACCCAATAAGGCATACTCAATCTCCTCCTTATGTCAATTGATTTCTGTGTTATAAAACGTAGTATTAAAGATGAAAAGAGTAAAATAACATTTATGGAGAATCTGCTCACCATCAGGTATTGTGCATTTTGTTTTTTAGGTTATTCATATTTAATTCCATTACAAAACTCCAAAGGTATTGTTTTTAATTTATATTTTTCCAGCATTTTATCATAGTAATTTTCAAACTGAATGGAATGGTTGAAAGAATAATAAGATGAATGTTCATATTTCCTGTATTCAATAATTGTTAGCAGTATGCCAAATATGTGTTACGTATCACCCTATTGAATTAAAAGTCTTGATATATCTTTCCCTATCTAAGTAGATAACCAGATTATCTTCACAGAACAATTCGAAAGTAAGTTGCAGACATAGTAATTTTAATATTCATCTTCTATAAGACTATAATGGCGTTACCACACAAAAGATGATTAACAGTTACTTTCTGACATTATTTAATATCCAGTCTCTATGCAAATTCCCCTGCTATTCACCGAAATTATGTATGCCAATTATTTTAATAAGGCAAAATTCCATTATTGTTTGTACACTCATTTGGTTATTATTTCTTTGGGGTGTTTTAATGTAAAAGGGTCTCCCCAGCTTTCTCCCATGACACTGGCCTTTTCTCCCAACTTTTATTTTGAGTAATTAAAAACATATAGAAAAGTTTTTTAAAAAGGAAACAAATCTCTTTATATCCTTCACCTTATTCACCAATTATTAGCATTTTGCCACATTTACTCTCTCTAGCTTGCTCCTTCTGTCATTTCTTCTACATGTCATTTTTTCTATAAAGAAGTTTTCTTTCATTATCTTAAAGTGTTATTTCTATGACTTGCTGCTTTTCTCTTAATTAGCAACTTTTAGAATAAGAAGTTGGTGTAAAAATCAACTCTAATAATGACATGATTCTCAATTTTTTAAAAAGCATTATCATTTTTTTTGATACCCAAATTGTTATCAAATTTGCCTAGGGGAACTCCTTCAAATTGACTTTCTTGTTCTGGAACTTTTGCTGCCCAAAATACAGAGTCAGCCATTTCACGAAGATGTCCTAGCTCCTTTTAATAGAAAATGATAAATAGACACCAAGATCTTTGTGCTAGATACGCTCATTGCTTTTGGTACATCACTGATTCCTAGGCCTTTTAGTGAGCAGAGACAGGAAATGTATATATAGTCATGAGTAGATATTGATATTTCCAATTCAAATCTAATATTGCATAATGTTTCCTTAAAATTTCTTGCTTTTATATTTGTAACTCCTTTGTGTTACACTAAAATTTTTGTTTTCTTAGTATTTTTACTTATTCACTTTATCCTAACAAATACTGTCACAAATAACATTGTGGATTCACTGTTTTGTATGTACAGAGGCATGGCTATAGAATAGAATCCCATAAATGGGATTTCTGAATTATAGGAAACATGCATATGTACTTTTGTTAGATATTGCCAAAAGTACTCTCGTAGGGGTTCTACTACTTAGTACCCCCATTAGAAATACGTGAGAATTCCTGCTGCTGCTTGCCAACAGAGTGTGTTAGCATATTAGAATTTTTACTAACTTGATAGCATGAAAGAGTATCTCAGTGGAATTTTGTTTCTCTTATCAGTGATGCCGAACATCTTTTCATATGTTTGAGAGACATTTGTCTTTCTGTTTTTCTGTATGTAGTCATTTATGTCTTCTGCTCATTGTTCTCTTGGGCTTTTAGTGGTTTTCTTTCAGATTTCTGGAGGCTCTTTCTACATTAAAGTGATTAGATCTTTATGTTTGTGATGTAAGCTGCACATATATTTTAGTTTGTTATTCATCTTTAGGGGAAAATGTCCCTTTAAAATATCGAGCACATATTTTTGCATCACAGTTACAAAAGCTTTCTTTTCTCTTAGGTTATTAAAAAATTAGTCATAATTGTGTTTTCCTCTTTTCTTCTAGTACTTGTACATTTTCCTTTATTTAACATCCAATTCTATGAAGCATTCGGTGATTGTTTTAGTATATGGTGTGAGGTACTGATCTAATTTTATCTTTTTTGAAATAGCTATACATTTGTCTCAATATTATTTATTTAAAAATCCATCTTTTTATAACTGATTTGAGATATCAACTTTATCATACACTAAATTCCATATATATTTGTGTCTTTTTCTCAACCTTATTTCTGTATTTAATCTGAGTAATGTGGCAACATCAAATTATTTTAATTATAGATAATAATAGCTTCCTCTTAAAAAGTGAAGAGATAAAAGCTTAATAAGATAAATGTTTTGCTAAAACTCAATTTATTAATAAAATGTCAAAGGTAGGATTTGATCTATGGCCACCCTGTCTTGGTAGGATTTAAATATACATTTAGGCAAAATATTTATCTCAGTCAAATAAGTCTATCTGCTATTTATGTCAGAGAGGTACTCTGAATAAGTGGTGGTTTGGGGTAGCTTAAACTATAAAAACTAAGAACATAGAGTAGTTTTGTAGCACAAAAATTATTATTTTGCTAAAAGTGTTATTTCCTAATATATGAATTCTCCTATGTGCTATAATTCCAAAAACTCTTGAAGAACCCTTTACAGAAGTGGGATTTCATATGCATAAATATTATTAGAGTATAAATGGCAAACTTTAAACTGATTTAAGCCATGGTGAAGCTTGGAGATGGGGAAAGTCTCTATCATTGTCTCTGTGGCCCACTCTCATTGTCTCTCATGGTGCATGTAACATGAGAATCTCTATGATGAGTATGCATTATTTTACAAATATGAAGAAGATCAACTAGTAAGTAGATATGAGGCAAATAAATGCCACTTGCCTAATGTTAAGCAGTTTAAAATAAAAACAAAAACCCACTGGCAGAAGCCATCTGGTCCTGGCAACTTTCCCGGTTAAACACTTTTAATTGCTTCTGTGATCTTGGTGGGCTGGCATGCCATGGTTTCCAGGGATTTAGGAGAATTGACCTTTATGAAGTAATCACAGTTTGTTGTACAAAAGAACTCTGAGTTACCAAAGCAGGCAGCATGTCCTGCTGTGGAGCCATGATAATGGAAGTGAATCAAGTGTGTGATGGTTTATTATTTGAATTAAATTTACTGTGATAGTCTACATAGTATGACTTAATATTCTACATACTATGACTTTCCAAGCACCAACACTGTTCAACCTGGAATGTTCTGTCAGCTTTGGCAATGAATCATAAATATGTCATGACCTATAAGGGATATTTGTTTGTTTACAGTCAGGGTCATTCACGTGGCTCCGAGGTCTCTTTTCTATGCATTGTCTTGAGATTTTTGCTTAAGAGTTGGGAGAATTTATTCCCAATGTAACACTAATTACTATTTACTTGTATAAAGATATGTGTATATCTGTATATATGTGTATATTTGTCTCTTATTCATATATATTTATGTTGAATTTCATTCAAACCACTCAAGTCCACTATAAGTTTTTTATCTTAATTTAATATTAATATAGTTAACATTTATTGAGCAATTATTATGTGCTAAGAACCATGATCAGTACATTTCACCTCTTGTTGTATGCAAACTCATAATTTTTGCTCTGAAGATAAAAAAGCTAAACTGTACACTACTGAAAAAAATTACCTAAAGTCAAAACAGATAGTTAATGATGGAACCATTTAAGCCAGGCCTTAAATGTGATGCCAAAGTCCGAACTCTGAAGAGATTTAGATATAGGGATATTAATTCTCTGTGCTCTCTCACATAACTAGATTCTTACAAAGCTAGGGTTAGTACTCATGTTTACTATCTAGCAAACCATGACACTGAGAAGCCACTAGTAACTAGGCAAGAAGCTTAATTCTGAAGCTGAATGTACCCAGCATCATTTGTTGCCTCCTCTTTATTCCTATAGTTGTTTGTTCATACCTCAGTTGTAGTAGCTGCCATTGTACATATTATTCCTTGTTGACATGCTCGTGTACCTAATGACAATATGAAAAACTTGAGACTAGGATCCTGTACTATTCGTATATGTTCCCAGAGTACCCAGTACAGCCGTTAATACATAGTAGCTTCTCAATAATGTCTGTCGAATCAGTGAATTTAGTTCCTAATACAAATTATCTCTGTACTGCCAACTCATTACAAGGGTAACCATTTTTGAATATTTTAGAGTAAAATTACATTGAAATTTTGCATATTTGATATATGTTGCTGTATACATAACTGCTAATTCATTTACCAAAGGTGAACTTCAGTTTATGCCCAAAGTGGAGGGCAAGAGGACATAAATTACATTCCCTCTTCTCCCTTTCTCTCTCACAGTCTACTAAAGAAAAGAGTATAATAGATCAATCAAGTCTGGTATTGTATGCCTTTTATTTTTAGGGGCAGTGATAATATTGAAAACTGAAGGGTGTGTTCAAGATGAGGGATTTTCTTCCAGGTACAACATGCATCATTCATACATTCCTTGTTTCATCCAGCATTCATTGTACATCAAACATGATAGGCCCTGAGGATACAGAGATGAATTGGGCATAGTCCCTTCCCTCAGTGAAGGCATAGTCAATTTGGTCATCATAATTAGGTAATTAAAGTACAGTGCACCCAGATAGTAGGGGGCAGTTTCATCTACAAAGAAGTAATAGTCCATCGATACTGCCTCATCCTCCCCTACTCTTGTCTCAAGTGGTGTTGAGCTCAGGCACTGTCTACCAGTTGTGGTTTCCAGACAACAAGAGTATGAGGAGTGCAGTCCTTAGCGCAGAGGGCTCAGATATGACCAACCTACATGAGGCCTTTTCTTGAGATAGCATCACTTTCTCTTTTCTCCTTTCCCCTACTCTTCAAACTTCTCTGATATTCCTGAGGAGGGTGGACCCTACTCAGACCCTCTCATTCCTGACTTATTTTTGTTCAGAGCAGCTGGGTTCTCAGCGGATGCATCCCATGAGGAATACTGTAATAAATAAGGCTCTGTCTGAGGAAAAGACACCGTCTGGTAACAGAGAAAAGAATTAAGCACTGGAAAGCAGGAAAGCAAAGTCTGTGAACTGGCTATGCTCCTTGGTATGATATTGAGCAAGGGGCTGAACCTCTCTCAGATCCAGATTTCTTTTTATTCCTAAGTCAAAGGTGCTGGCTCAGAGATTTCCTTTCTGCTCTAATATTGCATCTCTTTGAAGACTGCCTTGTAACCAACAGAATTGGAATTTTATATAATAAATACTTATTCCCTTCCAAGCACTTGACAGTTCCAAAAGCTAGCTCTTACATTGTTAAAAATTTGGTAAAACTCAAAAATCATTCTTCATTGCAAAAAGATCAGGTGTGTGATATTTGTAGTGGGCTATTAAACTCTTTGTAGGTTCTGAAACCTTTCCTTAAAAGACTGGGACCAGTTGTTAAGTTGGCCACTAATAGTTTTGCTCAGCTGAAGTCTAACTAAAGTTAGACATGTTATTGAATTTTTGTATTTTCAACCCTCATGAGTGATGATGTAGTCATTTCCTGTTCACCATTAAAAAAACAAAGAGAGAGAGAGAGAGTAATAAGCCACTCCTAATTGTCTTTTCATTTCTTTGGAACTAAACTGGCATCCGTCTTAATATTTTACTCTGAGTGTGAAAATGTGATAAATTGTGGCTTTATAGCCCTGTGCAACGTGAAAGATTTGTTTCTTAATATAGGTTCATTTCCCAGTTGTTGGACAAGTATTTTAGTAGTAGAGGCTGAGCAATGTTTCTTCTACCAAGAAACCTAGATTTATATACATGCTTAAAAGCACAGTGGTCACTGTATTTATCAATTAATTTTAGTTATTTTATATGTTGATTTTCATTATTAGGTAGTTGTGGGAAAAAAGGTTTTTTTTTTAAAAAAAGTTAGCATATATAGTCATCAAATAGAATGTCTAAGGATAAAAGAGATATAGGACCTCTTGCATGAACTTCCAGGAAGATTATAAATTGTTTAATTTGCAGTTAGAGTCCCTGACTGCTTGGGAACCATTTTGATAAATGGGAACTTTTCCTCTTTGATGGATAAGAAGGTTTTGTAAGAAGCTGAAATTATTAATTACAAATTATAAAATTATAATAGTTACATACTCAATAAGGACCTGTGGGATCATTTAGTTCAGTCTTTTCATTTCACAGATGAGAAAACTGAGTCATAGAGAAGTTAAGAATCTACTTAACATTGATGACATTTGGCAAAGAATCTTGATCCCCTGTCTTTCTGACGACGTTTCCTATCATCTGAACTGAATATTTTTTTTTAGGACTACAGAGACTCATTCACTCATTTGTTTATCCAGGCATTTACTGAATGGCTACTATGTGGCAAGTGTTGGACCAGGTGTTAGAAACACAATACATAAAACATAGTTGCTGCGCTCCCAGGACTAATTGCTCTATCTACCACACACACACACACACACACACACACACACACACACACACAAAACAAAACAAAAACAAAAACAAAAAAAACACTATAAACTGGCACCTTTCTCCATTCTGAAAAAAAAAAAAAAAATCACTATACATTGATTCAATACAGTTGTGCTGAAGCCCTGCCAGTTAACTTTTAATCTTATGTTCTTCACTCTTTACTTCTAAATTCTTACCCAAAGCCTATCCTGAACATTTAGCAAGTCTTCAATGAAGTCCTGAAAATATTGATCCAATTATTTTATATAAATTTTTAAAAACATTTTTGTATTACTGCCTATACATGATTGATTGACAGGTTAATTAACTTTTCCCTATTTCTGGTCATTTATTTAAAATTATCTGAAAGCATAATTTAAAATAAAATTTTAGAAAGAACATATTTTTCACACCGAACTCTTACAATTAATCTAGTCATAAGACATACATAAAACACAGCAGAGAGGTAAAAATAATACCCATGGAAACAGACTAACCTGGATTTGTGTTCTGAGTTAATTGTTCCATGTGTGGCATTGACCATCTTATCTTAAATTCTAAGCCTTCATTTTCTTATGTATAAAAGAGTGATAATATCTGCCTTGAAAAGTTTGTAGAATGCTAAAATGAGAGTGCGTATGTGGCACATGATATAGGCTTGGAAGAAGGTGAACTTGACAAATAATAGCAATAACTCCTACTTAACCTTTAGGGATTAAAAATCATATTGTTACAATTTTGTTATCTTTTTTCATAGTCTTCCTAATGCAGTTTCACTAAATTAAGACAGTTTGTGAACTACCAGAAGTATAGCTTAAGAAATTTTCAGGGGTCATTTCATGTATTTTCCCGCCTTTAGATCAACTGATTACAGTATATTACACATATGCAAAAGCTGCTTCTTGAAAAATGTTTCAGTGAGTCTCTTGTAGGGTAGTACAGCGCAGTAATTTCTTCACTTAGAATGTGGATTTAGGCAAACTGCTTTACTTGATCAGCTTCACATTTTTCATTTAAATGAGCTAAGAGCTCCACAAGGGCAAGAACCTCACCTGTCTTATTCCTCATTGTACCATCAGCACTAGAGAAGTGGTTAGTACATAATACATACTTCACAAAATTTATTGAATAAATGAATTAGGCTACTCTGAGAGTTAAATAAAATTACACACACACACATGCATGCACATGCAGTCGTATTTAATAAATGACTGACCCAAATTCATGTATTAATGTTTGATGTAATAGTGTTAAAAAGGTTTTCATGGATGTAATAATGAACTGATTGTAATGATAATTTTTCTAATAGAAAAGCTAAGGACAGGGCACCACCAAGAAAGTGAATCTGAGCATGAGACAGATGTATAATACCTGAGCTAACTTTGTGTATAGTACAAATTTTAGATCTTCATTCTTGGAATGCTGTATCTCGAACATCCTCCAAATATGATCGGTTCTTTGTTCATTTGTTTGCTTGATGAAGCAATATTAACTTCACTTGATGAAGTAATATTAACCAGATGTCAAAAATGCCAAGAACAAAAATAATTCTATGGCCTACCCTCATTCATAAAGGTGAATGGATCCTAAAAAATATGCATTCTATACAACCTAATAGTCAATTGATGAATCATCTATTAAGAATAAGTAGAGTTTAATCCCTGGAAAGCAAGATGTTTTAATTAGAAATTGATTACCATAAAACATAGAATCTAAAGATCAAAAAAATTAAAAAGTATCATTCTAAAACATGTTAATGCTCTTTGATAAAATTCAAAACTCATCCTGACAAAATTTTTCAGAAAACCTAAAATAGAAGGACACTATTTGACATTGTGTAGAAAAGTTATTCCAAGCTAACAATCTATGTCATACTTGTTGTTGAAAGACTAAAAGAATCTCCATTGAAGTTGGAAAAAGTAAGAATAGTTGTCATACCTATTATGCTTTAGCATTACTTGAAATTTCTGACAACTGAATTATAAGATGAAATAGAATAAGGTACATATCAGAGAGAAGGTTAAATTACTGTTTTTTTGTCAAAAACTCAAGAGTTGGGTCAAATAGAGGAATTAAGAAATGTATACTTCTTCTAACCACTTCAAAAAATGGAAAATATAATTTTAAATTAGATTTATAACACTAACAGAAAACACAACCTACCTAGAAGTAACTCTCATATATGTATGCAGGATATAGATGAATAAAAGTACAAAATCTTACCAACTCTTGTGAAATGTCATTCAAATTAATGGCAAAATTATGGGGCAGCCCATATTCCAGAATATAAACTATAAAAATTGAAAAAAAGTTAAAATTTTCTAGTATTTATTTTTTCAGAAACAACCTATCATGTACCCCATAAGTACATACACCTAAAATTTTCTAATACTTAATATGATTTATTGATGGCCAAATAATAAATTATTTTAACTAATGAAAGGATTATAATATTTACTTGGGATAATAAATAGAGAAGTGATATTATTTGTCAAAAGATATAACAGTAAATGGGCTATTGGTCCTATTATAAATTAATTAACATTACAAAGCTGCAGCAATTAAAATGGTATACTGCTGATGCAAGAACTGGCTGACAGACCAATAGAATGGCTATGTGTGGAATAGAGCTTAGTATGTATGGTAATGTCATATGTGATGAAGGAAGAAATGCAAATCAAAGAGTAAATTGATAGATTATTCAAAACATAGTGTTCATAAAATTGACAATTTGCTGAAAAGTTATTAGATCTATGTCATATTAGCATAAAAAGAGTAGTTAAGACTGCAGGCTTAGGGACTGCTGGAGTTCAAACTCTGGCTCCATCATATACTAATTGTATAACCTTGGGTATGTAATTCAATCTCTCTGAACTTTAGTTTCCTCACATGAAAAATAGGGGTTGTTATTACCTCATAAGGTGTCTATGAGGACTAAATAGGAGATAATTCGTGTAGAGAATTTCATGTATTGCTTGACAAAGCATTCACTCAATAAATATTACCAATAACTTTTATAATTAAATACCAACTTAATTACAGAGATATTGATAGGCTAATGTAAAAATAAAATCACGAAAAGTTCATACTTAACTGATCTTGGCTTTGAAGGACATTCTAATCATAAATGCAATAGAAGAATTCGCAAAGAATGAATAGATTTGACTACATAAGAACTTCAAAATACTATGTTTAAAATAGAAAAAGTAGAAAAGCCACAAATAAAAAAAGTTATTATATTTAAACTCTGAAGAGCTCTTAACAGATCAATTCAAAAATCACCAACATCCTAAACAATTCACAAAAGTTACAACAAATTCAATTAATAACATATTCTAATGACATTTAAGACATTATAAATAAAATATCAGTGGGTACTGATTTTAAGTTATTAATTAGGCCAAGATTAGGAAAATAATATGACAATATTCCAGGTGACAAGACTGGAGGAAGATGATCACTTGAATACTTCTGAACAGGATTTACTTCATTTTAATATTTTGGAAGGCAATTTGGCAACACTTAGCAGAAGTCTCAAAAATATTTTTACCATTTCAGTCATTAATTCTTATTCTAGGAATAATAATCAGGAAACCAAGTCAGCGTTTTGTATACTTATTTTATCCCAGTATTGTTTATAACAGTTGGCACGTTCATGAGATGGAATATTATTTAGCCACAGGAAATCATATCTCTGAAGCACATAGTTGGTGGTACAATTTCTTACACTAACGGATTAGGAAAATTATAATTAGTAGCCATACCAGTCTCTACATTTATATCTACATCTGTATCTATATCTGTACCTGTATACAGAAAGCAATATACCAGTTTACTATCATTTACATAGATAACAGGCTTGCAGATGAATTTTATTTTTATGTTGTCTATGTTCAGATTTTCTATAATAATCAGCAACAGTTATAACATTAGAAAAAATAAGACAAATATTAAAATATAGATGTATTCTATGCATTGCTTCATTTTTTAGAAGATAATAGTTTACATGCAATGAAAAATTGGTATTTGTGAGATTTGTTGTATTTAATCAATTTTGCATGAATTTAATTATAAATATAACCTTTGGAAAATTAACAATAGGCTTTCTCTTTAGTTTGTTTGAAAAACTTGAGAGAGGAGAATAAAACTGAGGTTATGAAATTGCTTTCAGGAACAGCTGGAAACATCATCATTCAGGGTTGCACTCTGTTTAATGTTCAGTGCCTTTTCACAGGGAAATAAGAGAAATATGAATCTTGGCATATGTTATTTTCTGCATGAAAGCTTACTAAAATCCCTGGTGTATTTCAATTGCAGGAATAATAGGCAATAGCTTTTTTCTTTTTGTCTCTGCCATACAGTTTGGCATTTGATTATATTTAGTTTAGCACTTTGTAATATACTGTCTTTGTAATTTCTCCCTCTATGAACTCTCAAAACGTTTTGTATTTTTACTGAATTTTAGCACATTTTATTCCATATATTGAGTTGTTATTCCATTAAGCAAGTTTTTTTTTTTTTTTTTTTTTTTTTTTTTTTTTTTGTAGTGTATCTACTCTCTTACCAGACTGTCAACTCCCTGAAGTCAGGAACTATGTCTTATTCATTTCTATACCTCCTGCATCTAGTCCAGAATGCCTTGCATATGGAGATAGTATTTTTTATATGAATGAATAAATGATAACTATTTGATACATTATCTTTGAACTGTTTCAAGTTTTATGTTTTCTGTTCTCAAAAGGATTAGAAGCTTTAAGAGGTCACATAGAGTTTTTGTACCTAATACCTGTTAATAAACTCAGAATTATTGTCCACTTAGTTAAATTGCTTAACCTCTTGTTTTGCAAAGTAAGTTTGGATAAAATTGTCTGAATATGGCTTATTAGCATAACTCCTGGCTAACCTTAAACTAAAAACAATAATTTATCTTAAAATGTTGCTTTTGCTTTTTTTAAATACTAACTTATAACAAGTGGTTGTTACTTAAAACCACATCACTTCCTCTTACCACTCCCAAATATTTGATGAGCACCTGCAATATGTCAGGCATACTTCTATCTAATGAGCAAAAAAGGCTAAAATTTCTCCCTTCATTGAATTTGCATTCTAGTGAGGGTGCCAAGAGAAGAAACAAAATAAGTAAGTGAAATATGCTGTTAGAAGCTGATAAGTGCAATGTTTAAAAATAAGAAGAGCACATCTAAAGGAACAGATTCATTGAAAATGTGTCGCTTTAGTAGAGACTTGAAGGAGTGACCATATGAATATTTGGGAAAGAGAATTTCAGGAGTAGGTTAGAGCGAAGAATGAGACCTGAGAAGATAATGTATGTGGTATTTTTTAAAGCACAAGGACCAAAGCAGTGACCAGTTAGGAGATCTGTAGCAAAAGGATAAAGTTAGTTCCCGACTTCTCAAAGTTGTGATGAGGTATTAACTTCCTTTAAAGCACTTAGCACAATGCCTTGCACATATGAAATAATTAATTACTGTTATTTATCATTATTATGGGAATTATATGAAATAGTCTCCTAGAACATTTCTAGAAAAAGCAACACAAGTCTTTTTAAGGTGAAAACTAGGGCATTCTTCCACCATATGTCTGGGCCAAACATATCTGATTCTGATGCATAACTTCCTTGCATAGCTACTTGTCATGATTCATATCATGGATAACTGCTTATCCATGCTTCTAAATACATTTATTAAAAATTTGGTCCATGCAGCTTCAGTGAATGAGCTGAGGGAGTTTAAGTTGCCCTATCAAAATGCCTGAATATATTTACCATAAGGTTGTCACCAGGCTTTTCATGTAAAGTGACATGAAGGCCCTCCTGCTCAGAACCCAGTGTTCCGTACTTGCTTGATGAGGGTTATGCTCATTTTCATAGATGTTAGGTCTTACACACAACCTTAATGTGAGCCAAGTTCTTTTAATGGATGTGCTGGAAAGATCTCAGTGCTGTGGAGTCAAGAATGCAATTTGAGCTGTGCCGGCAGGAAACAAATTGATCTTTTGGGCTATGTTCCTGATTCTGAAGCAGCCCTTCCCCATCAGAGAAGACTTTCTTACATGATACAGTTGAATTCCCAAATGTTCCTGGATGTGGAGTCCTAATTTAGATTTGCTGTTAAGTCCTTGAATATATTTTCAAATAGTGGCTATGCCCTTTAAAATGCCCAGTGAAAAATAGAATAAAAGTCTAGTGTGTGTTGCATGCATAATCCTTAGTGATACTTTCTTTGTATTTTTTTTTTTTTTTAACTACTTGGCTTCTTTTTCACTTCCACTTTTTTTTCCTTTAATTTCTATTTTTTTAAAATGCATTTGGGCAAAGAGAGGGAGTATAACACAGTCCCAGTGTCTCTTAGAATAGTTTGCTTGCCAAAGATTGCTGAGATTAATCGTTTAGGAGATGGACTTGGTAAACTTTGTTTCCTAAGCAAGCAGCAGAAAATAGAGTAGAAAATCAATTTTGGAAATTAAAATTAAGTACACTGCTTAAGTCTGTTTCTACACCAAAACCAAACTAAATAAAATGGAAAAGAAAAATAGAATTGGGTTTTCTGAAATTCTTTATTAATCTATTTGCAATGTAGGCCAGACAGAAACATATACCCAAAATACATTCTAATACTTGCATTATTACTAAATGTTAAATGGTGTCAGAAATGGACAGGTGTGAAATTTCATTGGGAAAATTGCTGTAGGTGCGGAATAGAAGAACAGAAGTTAGGTTGAAATAGAATAAAAAAGGAAATAGAAATGTTTGCTAAATTATTCTAGTTTCCCCCTGTTTTCTTTCTTATTTTATATTTTTCTTTATTATGAAGTCATTTTTTATTCCACCTTTTTAAGAAAGCAAAACATTTTCAAGTTTTAGATGCTAAGTGTCCTTAGTGAAGAATAATTGGCATACAATTGCACATATTTAAAGTGTGCAATCTGATAGATCTTGACATATATCTACACCTATAAAATCATCACCACAGACAAGAGAATGAATACATCCATCATCCCCTAAAGTTCCCTTTTGCTCTTGTGTAAACCCTCCCTTCTCTCATCCTATCATTGATCAACCACTTATTTATAAGCTTTCTGTCACTATAAATTTGTTTTCATCTTCTAGTACTTTATATACATGGAATCATGCAAAATGTACTTTTTTATTTGGCTTATTTTACTCAGCTGGATGATTTGGAGATTCATCCATGCTTTTGCTCATGTAAATAATATAATTCTTTTTATTGCTGAGTAGTATTTCATTTTATAAATATAATACAATTTGTTTATTCTCTGTTAATGAACGTTGTTTTTTTATTCCAGTTTTGGGATGTTGAAAATACAGCTATTATAAAATCTGGGTATAATTTTGAATGAACATATGCTTTTATTTCTCTTGCTTAAATGCCTTGGAGTGGCCTTGCTGGTTCATATTTCAGGCATATGTTTAGCTTTTTTAGAAACTCCCAAACATTTCTGAAGTGGTTGCAGTGTTTAACATTCCCAAAGCGATTGTTCTATTCTACATTTACATTTTTAAAAAGTATCAGAGGCTGGACAATTTCCTGAGTTCCATGGGTAGTAAGAACATATATATTTTTTCTCGGAGGACAGTCATTTCTTTCATGAGAATAGCTCCTAAATTTTTGCCTCCTTCTTCCTCCTTCCTATGTGCCTTATCATCTTCCTCTGGAGATTCAACTTTTCAATTCATACTGCTAATTAGCTAATTATCTTCTTTAGTAATCTTTGTATGAGATTATGCAGATGGGACACTGGATAAAAGTACCCTAACTCAGTCCTCCTGAATTATTTTTTCCCTGAGGCAACCTCAGGTAGAACTATCTCCTTATATGATCTAGCCTGTCATGAATAAAACCTTTATTTGACTTTCTTCAATTCCTCTGTGGCAGAATAGAACTTTGCAAAGACTTCACCAAATACCAAAGAAAACAACAAAGGAAATGAGTACAGAAAATAAGAAGAATGACCTCTGATCCTCGACATAGCCAGCACGTTCACAGAGGCTACAGACCCTCCTCCAAGGAAAACAGAGACCATATGATAGGCATCCTGCCCCTACTTGTGGTTAAGGGCAGAGATTCTGAGTTAGATTTTGGCTTGCATGTGGAATGTGCTATTGTTGGTTGAGTGACCTCCAACAGGGTACTTAATTTCTCTTAGTTTACTTATGTACAGAATGGGAACAAAAATAGGAGTTACCATACTGAATTATTTGAAGATTAAATAAGATAAGTAGGTAAGTACTTGATTCATATTTTAGAACTTGAAAAATCTTAGATTTGGTAGTCATCTTAACCACATGAAGCACAATATCTACAATATAAATCTGAAATACTTGTTGGAACCTTAACTCCAACAAACTTCTGGGCCCTATCTGGTCTTATAATTATCGATCCTATCATCTTTTATCTGGTTCTCATCTCTCTTCTAGCCTTACTACCTTTTCTATCAAGCTTAAACTCTATGAAAATTCTTTATAACTAGTTCCATTACATAGACCCTCAACTTTCTTGTCCCTCTTTCAGTTTATTGATTTCACAGGATTTACAGATCAGTAAGAAAATAATATATTAAATAGATAAGTGTAAACAATGAAATGCTCACAACTTGATCTTTAAGCTTTTTCTCTACTTCAGCCAGTGATCAAGGCTTTATATACTATTTCTATGCTGATATCTTCTTCAAACTCTGGACTTATATATCCAGCAGCTTACTTGATGTCTTCACTCAGACCTCTAAATGATATCTCCAAGTTAACATGTCCAGAACCTAACTTCTTTTTAAAAATTTATTTTTTTGAAAATAAATAATAGATGTACATATTTTGGGGGTATGTGTGATAATTTGATACATTCATGTATTCTTTTTTAAATTTTTATTTACTTATTTGGAGATGGGATCTTGCTACATTGCTGAGGCTGAACTCAAACTCCTGAGCATGCCCCAACATGAGTACCTGGAATTATAGGTGCACACCCCCATACCAGCTTGTCAGAACCTAACTTCTTATGTTTCTTACAAAACCTGCTCTATCCACAGCCTTTCTTTGAGCTGGTGATGAGATCACCTTTCTAGTTTATCAGGCCAAAATGTCTGGAGTCATCTGGGCCACTCCTCTTTTTCTCTCAGGCTACATTCAGTGTAGCATACAATCTGTTAGATCTACCTTCAAACTCTGTCCAGAACCCAACCACTTTTTAAAAATTTTCATATTGATTAGTTTTTCCAAGTTACTATTCCTTTTGAATTTGATAACTGTAATAATTCTTAACTATTCTCCCTGCTCCCAGCCTTGACCCCCCCCTAGAGTCAAAAGCTTTAAGGAGTAGCAGGAGTAATCCTATTAAAACGTTAGTCATATCATGGTATTACTCTCAGATTGCTTCCTGTCTCATTCATAGCAAAAGCCAAATTGTCCACAGCAGCTTATGAGGCTCACAAGATCTGCTTTCCACACTTCTTGCTTCACCTACCTGTGCAGCTCTCCAACCTTATTTTGTACCGTCTTCCTCCTCATTCTGCTCATTCTGTTTTAGCTATACTGTTCTCCTTACTGTTGTCAAATGGTAGCCCTAGTCGTCCTCATTGTCATCCTCCTTCTCCTCCTCCTCTTCCTCTTCTTCGTCTCCTCCTCCTCCTTCTCCTCCTTGTTCTTCCTTCTTCTTCTTCTTTCTTTTATTTTCCTTTTTTTTTTTTTTGTTAACCTTTCAGTTTATGTAATACAGGAACAATTGCCATTTTGCTTGAAGATGAAAATGACCGTTCACCATATTTCACAGAAACTTCTGTGAGTTACCTCTATTCATTCATCTAGATTCATCTATTTTTCAAAAAAAAAAAAAAAAAAAAAAACATATCTAGAATGTGATAGCTCTGTGAGATCAAACAGTCCCTTCTTAAGGCCTTCACATATTCTTTCCCCAGATGTCTTTCTGGCTTGCTCTCACTTCCTTAGGAGTTTTACTCAAAAGTTAAATTTTACTGAGGTTTACCTTAATCAACCTATCAGAAAAAGTTAACCATCCCCAACACTTTTTATTCCATTTATCTGCTTTATGTTTCTCTTTAGCATGTATCACTATTGAATAGACTACATTTTTTTCTGTTTATCTTTTGTACTATCTCTTTTCTACAATAAAATGTAAGCTCCATGAGGTAGGGATTGTTGTCTGTTTTGTTCATTATTTTGGCCCCATTGCTTATAAACAGGCTGGTGCATCGTAACACTCAAATTAGTATTTGTTGAATAAATACATGAGTGGAGGAGGAATTACTTTATCACATTGCTTATTAGACATATATACTCCCGAGTTTTCCAGGGGCATTAAAATCTGAATACATCTGAAACTTAGTATATCATGACCACTTTCATTTTTTACATGAATGCGGATGTCCCCCTAGGCACAATATAAGCCCCCAAAAGCAAACAATGAATTAGAAAAAATAAAATAATTGACAACACTTCTCCATTTCAAAAACAAGAAACAAATAATTATTTACTTTAGAAGAGTTTACAAAGAAAATATGGAAGCCTCAAATGGAAATTGTGGAGCATGAAAAATTGTGGAGCATGAAAAACAATCAGCACTTTCAACAAATGAGGGAATTACATTTCTAAGACATTAATTTAATGAAAGTTTCAGATGGAGCCTATAATATTAGAAGGTAAAAGGATTGAAGAGACAAAGGAAGAAATGCAAACATTTACAATGAAAGAAGAGGCCATGCTAATGAAAATTTTTCCTTTGTCTTACAGATACCTTGAAGTCCCCAGGGCTCAACTCTTTAGCTGCTTGACTCCTTTTTTCTCAGCCTATAAAGCAGCAGTCAAATTTTACAGATTTTTTAAAAATAGTCTCAAATTTTATTAGAGATTAAAGGTACATGTGCAGGTTTGTTGTGTGGGTATATTGCATGATGCTGAGGTTTGGGTTACAGATCAATTACACAAATTCTGTTCCCTCAGTTATTTCTTCTTTCAAGCATGAATTAAATAAATCTTTCTTTGGAACACTTATTATGCACCAGGCATATTGTTAGGCACAGAGGCTACAATGATGAATAAACAGACATGGTCTCTGCTTTCATGGAATGCACTACAAGGAAAGCATGAAAAATAGATGTATTAAATAGATTATTGTCAACATGATAAACATTGTGAAAAGGAGTGTATTTTACTAAGAGAATGGGCCAGGGATCTGAACTCACTCTAGGACATTAAGAAATAATGTTTCTTTTATTCCTCTTTGCCTTTATTTGTACCATCATCCCCCTAATTAGGGCCCCTATTATTTCTACCACCTTCATCATTCTCTCTGATCTCTAACTCTGACCATGTTTGTCATGATTAAATATTTATTGACATTGTCTAATTATGGATATAGCATTTTCTGCCTTATTTTCCTTTATTCTTCAAACACATCTCATGTTTTCCAACTTTCTTGCTTTTGTTCCTGCTGTTTCTTCTGGGGGAAAAAAAAAATACTTCTTGTTCTGATCTGATTTCTAAGTACTAACTCAAATTTTCTTTCTCGCAGTAAGCCTGTCTTCACCAATCCAACTCATGGGCTAATGTTATCTGAACTCATAGAACTTGCTGCTTTTTATTTTTTTATCATAAGCTACCACAAGACATTTCTTGTACTGTTACGCTATGTCTTAAAGATAAAGAAGTTGAGAGTCAGACAAGGTTTGAAAATTTAGAAGCAAGTGAGGAGCAAACCAGGATTCAAAGCTTAATTCCTTGAGGCAAATGACCTTGAATAAGTTAATCAATTCCTCTGAAATTTAGTTTCCTAAATTTATGAAAAGAAGTTGATATTATCTGACTCAGGTATTTTTTGTGAGGATTAAATTAGTTGAGAGTGTTTCCTGAAGTATGATATACTTAAGATGGTACATGGCAAACATTTTTAAAAACATACTTATACTTTAATTTTAATGTAATTACTTAAAAAATTGTAACTTTCGTATAAACCATCATCTTTTCAATTAGACTTTAAAATTTCTTTTTATTTTACTTCTTAATGTGATTAATATGATTTTATATTGATTGTGTTATTTATATGGTTATTATTTATGAAAAAGGATTTGTTTATTCTGATGGCAACAAGTTCCCTTTTAAAATAAATTTATTTAAATAAAAAGTGAGTCAAGTTAAATTTAAAAATAACCTAAGTAAACAACAATAAAGACAGTATGTAAGTATTTTTAAAAGGGATGATGTTAGATCAATACTAAGAAAATGCATGTTAAGTACTTTAGTGGACAAGATTCTTCATGTGTCTTAAAGTTAAGGCACTTTTAACTTCATATAAAGATGCTTAATGTAAAAATAGCTGACATATAGACCACAACTAGCAAATCAGTCTCCCTTTTTCTTTCTAGTTAGCCATGAAGCATATAACAAGATGATGCTATTACACCTTTTTTAAAACTTTATATATTTTTTAAGCTGGAGAGAGGTTGCAGTTAATATCACGAATATTTTCAGCAACATTATCTGTAATTGATACTGGCATTGAAGATTTCAGCAGCTGCTGTTTCTGTTTTACGTAGGTGGCAGAATGGAAAATGAAATGATTTGTATGTTTTCATTAGTGGGTCTCATTTTTAAGGAAATAAAAAGGGATTTTATTTATTACTGTATACATTGGTTTTATGTATTGTATTTTGCAAAAGATCACCTGTTCCTATGAAAGAGTAGGAATTACAAAGTAAAAAAATGTGACAGCTTTTAGGTCCCTGTATCAATAAGTGTCAGTGATTTGCCTTTAGAAATGGTGTTTTTTGAAGCACTTTGAACCCTTGTTACAATTACTTGTCTCTTACGATATGAAGATGAGTATAAAGTAAAAATGCAAATAGAGGGTAATAATGAACGCTAGGTAGGCCTCTATATAGTGCCTTCCTTTCTTCTCCTAGGAGTGTGAAGCTGTTGAATTCAAGTGATATGCTTCATTCATTTGTTCATTCATTAAGCAAACAACTATTAAATTATTCAAAAGATAGTTATTATTACCTATCATGTGCAGAGGACTATATAGGTCTCTGAGGATACAAAAATAAATAAGGTATGTTACTTTTCTTGAATGTTTCATAGGCATTCAGAGGGAAACATAAACTCAAAGTAATTAAAAATAAATATAATAAGAACCAAATCCGAGTTATGTACAGAGTACAATAAGGGACATAGAAGAGAGTTACTGGCTCTGTCTGGTGCTTATCAGGAAAAATTTTCACAGACATTTATTTAGCTACGTCTCAGAAAATGTGTCAAGGTTTGTCACATATAAAATGACAAGCAGCAGAAAGTAAGGTGGATAGATAGGGCTGCAGATAGCAGAAACAGTATGTTCAAGGGTACAAACGTATACAGCATCTCAGGGAAACAGAAAATAATTTTGTGAAGATCCAAAGGGATGGTATGGCAAGAATACAACTTCATCAAAAATGGCCACTGGATTTAAGAGATTATTGTATTCCCGATCAATTATTGCTCATAAATGTCATGGACTAATGTATTATTTGAGCTCATAAGGAATTGATTATGTAGTTCAATACCCAGAGATGTGACAACTGGTGGAAATGAAATTAAAACTAAGACCATTGCTTCCTAAACTAGCACTTCACCTCCATGACTTATGAAAATAATTCTGTTATAGAGATGGCTGGAATACCAGGCCGACTAATTGAATTTTACTTTGTAAGAAAGTTCCCATTCCAAAGCACTCAGGTTAGGTGAGTGGTGTTTAAACGTCTGCGTCTTTTGCATGCTTTGGAAGACCATGTGAATTTGAAGATACTGAATTGCATCCTCAGTTACTAAATTATTAAATTAAACATCTTTAGCACTGTGTAGCTGTTTCAAAAAAAATATGGCCTTATTTATGCATTGTTGTTTGTGCTCACAAGTCAAAGTTCTAATGTTCCATTAGATACTCATTCCTTCTTGACTGCTGGCTTGATATTTTTCTACATTGCTCCTCACCTATATCTTCCCAGCTCTACATTCCTTTTGATAGTTACTGCCATATCAAACTATTCCTCTGCTGTAAGAAAATTTAACACATGGGTGGTAAATCACAGCATGTTAATTCAGATCTACTATATAACTTCAGGACCCATTTGAGTTTTTCTTACAAGAGGTCCTGCAAGCCTTCTTTTGAGGCTCTGGGAAGATTCTCTAAATACATACATACATACATACATACTAAAAAATAGGAAAAGAAAAAGAAAAAACTATTCATAAGGCTCAAGAAGATATTTATTTGTCTCAGGAAAGAGACACATGGGACACTGAAAAACTATGAAATATTTTTACAAGTTTGTCACTGATTTGTTTTCTTCACTAATGGCATAAAAGGGGAGAAAAGACTGAAGCAGAAAGAAGGTAGACTTTCCACACAGGATTATTAAACAGAAGTATAAAGAGCTTTTATAAATCATTCTTCTCTGCTTCTTTTCATAATACTGAGCATGTATTGTCTGTCTAGACTATCGTGATTTTTGTCTTCCTTAAAGATTAGTATATGAATAAAATTTGCAGTATTTTTTATTGCACTCATGCTATGTGCCAGAACTACTCCAAATAGTGTATATGTATTATCTCATTTGCTCCTATTGTCAATACTGTGACATAGTTTCCATTATTACCTCCATTTTATAAAGTTAGCATAACTTCTCCAGGGTCAAAATAATGATGATGATGGTCTCTCTTCCAGCTAAGTTTAGCTAATTAACTATTATAATATGGTGACTTTTGACTAACATATTAATTAGGTGATTTCCCCAAATCTCTTGCATGAAACACTTAACAATAAATCTTATACATGTTGTTACCACACATGCTTCACATGCTTATTAAACTCTAAAGCCTCATTTGCAGGCTAGTTAAATGATCTTGTTTGATTTTGGGTTAATTTAGAGGGATGCCACTTGGACTTGTTTGTGTTTGTGTATAATGATGGCCAGAGCAGTGAGATCCTGAACTGACTATGGTATCCCAGGGGTATACGGGACTCAATAAAGGCATTTAGGGTGAGAGTGTAGGGTTTTGATGGCCATTCAGGGCAGGACACTTGACGTTAGGATCACCAAAGGAAGGGATATGAAACTGAGACTGTTGCATAAAACTGAAAACAAAAGGGTTCCCATTTATGAAAGGACTCTTAAAAAACTTTATTCACCAGCCCAGGTTAGCAACAAGGAAGTGTGTTTCTATTACGAGTGGAAAAAAGAAAAAGAAAAAAAAAAAGTACATTTAAACCCAACCCTATTTTGTGGGGAGAGTAGCTCCAAGACAAAAAAAATTGATATGAAACTGCTCTTGGGCTAGTGAATTCTCTGGACAACTAGAAGAGGAATGTGCAAAATTATTCTGTAGCAATAGTTGCACAACTGAAGGTCGCAGGGACTCCCACAGAAACTACAATCTTCCTAAAGATAATCTCAGAATAAAAATGTACAATAGGATGCAGAAACTACTCACTATGAGTGACACCAGTGAGATTAGACGTTCAGGAAAATTAGGGAATAAAAATGTCAGATAAAGACTACAAATTAAGCATACATTAAATAAAAAACAGGATAAAGAAAGGAATAAAAATCATAATAAAAAACAGAACACGATAGACTTAAAAATATATATAGAATGTCTAAAAATAAAGAAGGTATAAACAATTGATTAAAAGTAGATACTCTGTAGGTAGGTAAAAAAAAAATAAATTAAAATTTAAGGTAAAAATAGAAATTAGAAAATAGTAGTTAGATCTGAGGACATACCCTGAAAGCAGCACAGATGAGGAAGGAGAAAAAAATATGAGATGTATGAAGCAGTAGTACGAGTAGAATAAAATGGTCCAGAAAAAACATAACAGAATTTTAGAGAATAATGAGAATGAGGGAAAATAAGTATTAGAAGAGTTAATGACTGAGACTTATTTTATAAATAATCAGATTAAAGAAACATAATGAGTTCCATGTACATTTTTTAATAAAGAAAATATAGTAAAACCGAAGTTCAAGAAAGGCAAGAAAAAAAAAATTCCTTATGCAAACCATATTAAGAAAGACATATTTCTTGTAACAGGTAACAATTAGATTGACAGCAGTCATCTTATTATAAAAATTGATGACAGAAGATAGTGCAGGTTAACATCTTCAAAGCTCTGAAGGAAAATCATTGTCGATTTATAAACCTCTTTCTAGACTCTCATTCAAAGTCTAGTCTACTATCATTCAGTTCAGGGAAAATATAAATGATTGGGTATGTTTAAACGTCATAGATTTTTGCAGAAAGACTATTAAAATATGTTTATCTGTAAGAAGAAAATTTAATCCAGAAAAAGGGATTAGGATTCTAAAAAAGAAGTTAACTGATAGTTATTGTGAGTAAACTGTAATTTTAACAAAAAATAATAATGGTGATAATGATAATGACTGATTTGGTGGGGAATGTAACTACTATAGCAAGATAAAACTAAAATAGTATACAATAGGCTGAGTGCAGTGGCTCATACCTGTAATCCCAGCACTTTGGGAAGCCAAGGCAGGCGGATTACCTGAGGTCAGAAGTTCGAGATCAGCCTGGCCAACATAGTGAAACCCCGTCTCTACCAAAAATACAAAATTTAGCTGGGCATGGTGGCAGGTGCCTGTAATCCCAGCTACTCAGGAGGCTGAGGCAGGAGAATTGCTTCAACCTGGGAGGAGAAGGTTGCCATGAGCCGAGATTGTCATTGCACTCCAGCCTGGGCGACAAGAGTGAAACTCTGTCTCGGAAAAAAAAAAAAAAGTGTACAATAAAATGTGACATTTTGGGGTACCATAGAAGTGGTCGATTGTACAAATCTATAAAAATTAACTTGAAAAATTAGATCAAGTGAAAAGGATGAATCACCTTTCAAATATCAGTATTTACTATAAAGCATAATAATGTAGTACTGACACAGGTAAACAAAAATAGGACAATTTTTAAAAAGCCGAGAAACAATTATATGCACATGCATATTATCTAGATATGTAACTCAGGGACATTAGAAATCAGTAAGGAAAAGGAAAAGCATTATTATATACCAGCTAACTAAGTAAGCAAGTAACTAAATAAGTAAATAAATGAATAAAACTGGACATACATATGGGAAAATATAGATACCTACCTTCCACCATAAATTACTATTTGTAATTGTTATTTTAGTGTTTCGTTTTATCTTATCACCTTTTAAGTTCTGGGGTACATGTGCAGGATGTGTAGGTTTGTTACATAGGGAAATGTGAGCCACCGTGGTTTGCTGCGCAGATCATCAACCCATCACCTAGTATAAGCCCAGCACCAATGAGCTGTTCTTCCTGATGCTCTCCCTTTCCCTGCCCACACTCGATAGGCCCCAGTGTGTGTTGTTCACCCTGCCCCAACCATGTGTCCATGTGTTCTCATCGTTCAGCTCCCACTTATAAGTGAGAACATGCAGTGTTGCATTTTCTGTTCCTGTGCTAGTTTGCTGATGATAAAGGCTTTCAGCTCCATTCATGTCCCTGAAAAGGACATGATCTTTTTCCTTTCACTGTAAATTAAAAATAAAAAACAAAAACCTTGCAGACTTATTGATGAAAAGCAAAACATTTAAATTGCTTAGAAAGAAATAAAATATTTATAAACTTGGAATAGAGAAAAAAATTGATAAAAATGTAAACATAAAAGAAAACGAGGGCGGAGCAAGATGGCCGAATAGGAACAGTTCCAGTCTCCAGCTCCCAGTGTGAGCGACACAGAAGACGGATGATTTCTGCATTTTCAGCTGAGGTACCTGGTTCATCTCACTAGGGAGTGCTGGACAATCGGTGCTGGTCAGCTGGTGCAGACCAACCAGCCACAGCTGAAGTAGGGTGAGGCATCCCCTCACCTGGGAAGTGCAAGGGGGAAGGGAATCCCTTTTCCTAGCCAAGGGAAACTGAGACACACAACACCTGGAAAATCGGGTAACTCCCACCCTAATACTACGCTTTACCAAGGGTCTTAGCAAATGGCACACCAGGAGATTATATCCCACACCTGGCTGGGAGGGCCCCATGCCCACGGAGCCTCCCTCATTGCTAGCACAACAGTTTGAGATCTAACTGCAAGGCAGCAGTGAGGCTGGGGAAGGGGTGCCCGCCATTGCTGGGGCTTAAATAGGTAAACAAAGCCGCCAGGAAGCTCGAACTGGGTGCCACCCACTGCAGCTCAAGGAGTCCTGCCAGTCTCTGTAGACTCCACCTCTGGGGACAGGACATAGCGAAAAACAGAAGCAGAAACCTCGGCAGATGTAAATGACCCTGTCTGACAGCTCTGAAGAGGGCAGTGGATCTCCCAACAAAGAGGTTGAGATCTGAGGACCGACAGACTGCCTAATCAAGTGGGTCCCTGACCCCTGAGTAGCCTAAGTGGGAGACATCCCCCATGAGGTGCAGACTGACACCCTGCACCTCGTATGGTGGGGTACACCCCTAAGACGAAGCTTCCAGAGCAAGAATCAGACAGGAACATTTGCTGTTCAGCAATATTCTATCTTCTGCAGCCTCCGCTGCTGATACCCAGGCAAAAAGAGTCTGGAGTGGACCTCAAGCAATCTCCAACAGACCTACAGCTAAGGGTCCTGACTGTTAAAAGGAAAACTAACAAACAGAAAGGACACCCACACCAAAACCCCATCAGTACATCACCAACATCAAAGACCAAACGCAGATAAACCACAAAGATGGGGGAAAAGCAGGGCAGAAAAGCTGGAAATTCAAAAAATCAGAGCGCATCTCCCCCTCCAAAGGAACACAGCTCATCGCCAGGAATGGAACAAAGCTGGATGGAGATCTCTCAGCAGAAACTCTACAAGGCAGAAGAGAGTGGGGGCCAAAATTCAACATTCTTAAATAAACGAATTTTCAACCCAGAATTTCATATCCAGCCAAACTAAGTTTCATCAGTGAAGGAGAAATAAAATCCCTTACAGACCGGCAAATGCTTAGAGGCCTGCCCTACAAGAGATCCTGAAGGAAGCACTAAAGATGGAAAGGAACAACCAGTACCAGCCATTGCAAAAACATTCCACAATGTAAAGACCATCGATGCTAGGAAGAGACCACATCAACTAATGAGCAATATAACCAAACCAGCTAATATCACAATGACAGGATCAAGTTCACACATAACAATATTAACCTTAAATGTAAATGGACTAAATGGTCCAATTAAAAGAAACAGACTGGCAAATTGGATAAAGAGTCAAGACCCATCAGTCTGCTGTATTCAGGAGACCCATCTCACATGCAGAGACATACATAGGATCAAAATAAAGGGATGGAGGAAGATCTACCAAGCAAATGGAGAACAAAAAAAGCAGGAGTTGCAATACTAGTCTCTGATAAAAGAGACTTGAAACCATCAAAGATCAAAAGAGACAAAGAAGGCCGTTACATAATGGTAAAGGGCTCAATTCAACAGGAAGAGCTAACTATCCTAAATATATATGCACCCAATACAGGAGCACCCAGATTCATAAAGCAAGTCCTTAGAGACTTACAAAGAGACTTAGACTCCCATACAATAATAATGGGAGACTTCAACACTCCACTGTCAACATTAGACAGATCAATGAGACAGAAAGTTAACAAGGATATCCAGGAATTGAACTCAGCTCTGCACCAAGTGGACCTAATAGACATCTACAGAACTCTCCACCCCAAATCAACAGAGTATACATTCTTCTCAGCACCACATCACACTTATTCCAAAATCGACCACATAGTTGAAAGTAAAGCACTCCTCAGCAAATGTACAAGAATAGAAATTATAACAAACTGTCTCTCAGACCACAGTGCAATCAAACTAGAACTCAGGACTAAGAAACTCAATCAAAACTGCTCAACTACATGGAAACTGAATAATCTGCTCTTGAATGACTACTGGGTACATAACGAAATGAAGGCAGAAATAAAGATGTTCTTTGAAACCAATGAGAACAAAAATACAACATACCAGAATCTCTGGGACACATTTGAAGCAGTGTGTAGAGGGAAATTTATAGCACTAAATGCCCACAAGAGAAAGCTGGAAAGATCTAAAATTGACACTCTAACATCACAATTAAAAGAACTGGAGAAGCAAGAGCAAACACATTCAACAGCTAGCAGAAGGCAAGAAATAACTAAGATCAGAGCAGAACTGAAGGAGATAGAGACACAAAAAACCCTCCAAAAATTCAATGAATCCAGGAGTTGGTTTTTTGAAAAGATCAACAAAATTGATAGACCGCTAGCAAGACAAATAAAGAAGAAAAGAGAGAAGAATCAAATAGATGCAATAAAAAATGATAAAGGGGATATCACCACAGACCCCACAGAAATACAAACTACCATCAGAGAATGCTCTAAACACCTCTATGCAAATAAACTAGAAAATCTAGAAGAAAGGGATAATTTCCTGGACACTTACACTCTCCCAAGACTAAACCAGGAAGAAGTTGAATCCCTGAATAGACCAATAGCAGGCTCTGAAATTGAGGCATTAATTAATAGCCTACCAAACAAAAAAAGTTCAAGACCAGACAGATTTACAGCCGAATTCTACCGGAGGTACAAGGAGGAGCTGGTATCATTCCTTCTGAAACTATTCCAATCAATAGAAAAAGAGGGAATCCTCCCTAACTCATTTTATGAGGCCAACATCATCCTGATACCAAAGCCTGGCAGAAATACAACAAAAATAGAGAATTTTAGACCAATATCCCTGATGAACATCGATGCAAAAATCCTCAATAAAATACTGGCAAACCGAATCCAGTAGCACATCAAAAATCTTATCCACCATGATCAAGTGGGCTTCATCCTTGCGATGCAAGGCTGGTTCAACATATGCAAATCAATAAACATAATCCAGCATATAAACAGAACCAAAGACAAAAACCACGTGATTATCTCAATAGATGCAGAAAAGGCCTTTGACAAAATTCAACAGCCCTTCATGCTAAAAACTCTCAATAAATTCGGTATTGATGGAACATATCTCCAAATAATAAGAGCTATTTATGACAAACCCACAGCCAATATCATACTGAATGGGCAAAAACTGGAAGCATTCCCTTTGAAAACTGGCACAAGACAGGGATGCCCTCTCTCACCACTCCTATTCAACGTAGTGTTGGAAGTTCTGGCTAGGGCAATCAGGCAAGAGAAAGAAATAAAGCATATTCAGTTAGGAAAAGAAGACTTCAAATTATCCCTGTTTGCAGATGACATGTTTGAATATTTAGAAAACACCATCATCTCAGCCCAAAATCTCCTTAAGCTGATAAGCAACTTCAGCAAAGTCTCAGGATACAAAATTAACGTGCAAAAATAACAAGTATTCTTATACAGCAGTAACAGACAAACAGAGAGCTAAATCATGAATGAACTTCCATTCACAATTGCTTCAAAGAGAATAAAATATCTAGGAATCCAACTTACAAGGGATGTAAAGGACCTCTTCAAGGAGAACTACAAACCACTGCTCAGTGAAATAAAAGAGGACACAAACAAATGGAAGAACATACCATACCATGCTCATGGATAGGAAGAATCAATATCGTGAAAATGGCCATACTGCCCAAGGTAATTTATAGATTCAATGCCATCCCCGTGAAGCTACCAATGACTTTCTTCACAGAATTGGAAAAAACTGCTTTAAAGTTCATATGAAACCAAAAAAGAGCCCACATTGCCAAGACAATCCTAAGTCAAAAGGACAAAGCTGGAGGTGTCATGCTACCTGACTTCAAACTATACTACAAGGCTACAGTAACCAAAACAGCATGGTACTGGTACCAAAACAGAGATATAGACCAATTGAACAGAACAGAGTCCTCAGAAATAACACCACACATCTGCAGACATCTGACCTTTGACAAACCTGAGAAAAACAAGAAATGGGGAAAGGATTCCCTATTTAATAAATGGTGCTGGGAAAATTGGCTAGCCATAAGTAGAAAGCAGAAACTGGATCTTTTCCTTACTCCTTATATGAAAATTAATTCAAGATGGATTAGAGACTTAAATGTTAGACCTAATACCATAAAATCCCTAGAAGAAAACCTAGGTAATATCATTCAGGACATAGGCATGGGTAAGGACTTCATGTCTAAAACACCAAAAGCAATGGCAACAAAAGCCAAAATTGACAAATGGGATCTAATTAAACTAAAGAGCTTCTGCACAGCAAAAGAAACTACCATCAGAGTGAACAGGCAACCTACAGAATGGGAGAAAATTTTTGCAATCTCCTCATCTGACAAAGGGCTAATATCCAGAACCTAAAAAGAACTCAAACAAATTTACAAGAAAAAAACAAACAACCCCATCAAAAAGTGGGCAAAGGATATGAACAGACATTTCTCAAAAGAAGACATTCCTACAGCCAACAGACACATGAAAAAATGATCGTCATCACTGTCCATCAGAGAAATGCAAATCAAAACCACAATGAGATACCATCTCACACCAGTTAGAATGGCAATCATTAAAAAGTCAGGAAGCAACAGTTGCTGGAGAAGATGTGGAGAAATAGGAACACTTTTACACTGTTGGTGGGATTGTAAACTAGTTCAACCATTGTGGAAAACAGTATGGCAATTCCTCAAGGACCTAGAACTAGAAATACCATATGACTCAGCCATCCCATTACTGGGTATATACCCAAAGGATTATAAATCATGCTGCTATAAAGACACATGCACACGTATGTTTATTGCGGCACTATTCACAATAGCAAAGACTTGGAATCAACCCAAATGTCCATCAGTGACAAACTGGATTAAGAAAATGTGGCACATACACACCATGGAATACTATGCAGCCATTAAAAAGGATGAGTTTGTGTCCTTTGTAGGGATATGGATGCTGCTGGAAACCATTATTCTCAGCAAACTATCGCAAGAACAGAAAACCAAGCACCGCATGTTCTCACTCATAAGTAGGAATTGAACAATGAGATCACTTGGACTTGGGAAGGGGAACATCACACACTGGGGCCTATTATGGGGTGGGGGGAGGGGGAGGGATGGCATTGGAAGTTACACCTGATGTGAATGACGAGTTGATGGGTGATGACGAGTTGATGGGTGCAGCACACCAACATGGTACAAGTATACATGTGTAATAAACCTGCACGTTGTGCACATGTACCCTAGAACTTAAAGTATAATAATAAAAATAAAAATAATTAAAAAAGAAAACACTGAAAAACTTTAATCATTTTCATTTTTATGAATGATCTGTATGGCAAAACATGAATAAAACTAAGACAAGTCAGAGATTGGAAACAGATATATTCAAAACCCATAATAAAAGATTAGTGTCCAGTATACATCAAGTACTTCACAAGTCAATAAGAAAAAAAAAATACCCTATTTTAAAATGGGAAAGGGGTATGAACAGAAGGAAGTTCAAATGACCAATAAATATATGAAAACATCTTAAGTCTCACCAATAATCAAGAAAATGCACAGCAAGGATACAAAGAATTAACATTATATATTATGTTTGGGAAACATGAATGTCTGATTACACTGTGTTATATAGAATATTGAACTCTTATAAACTACTAATGTAAACTATTTAAATTACTAATAATGGCAATTGGAGAACAATTTGTAATGAATTAACATTAAAGCTGCGCATATTCTATGATCTACCAATTACATTTTGAAGCACCTGCTCTAGTTACACGAGTGTTTATTGAAAATTATTTTGTAATGAATTTGAGGAGATAGAGTGAAGAGATTTTACCTATATTATGAGGAACTCATTTCTTAAAAAATTAATCTGGATCAAATATGACAAAATATTAACATTTATTAAATCTAGATGTTAGGTAAATGTTACATTAGGTTCTTTACATTTCTGATGCCAAATATGATTAAACATATGAAATAAGAGATACATTATATATTAAAATGTTGAAGAATGAGTTTTGATTATTTTAAGAGGAGAAAAAGATATAGGCTTTGTTCATTTATAATTAGAGTTAGTGGGTTTATTATTTGGAATCTTTTTTCACACTTATCTACAACTGGCTATTTCTTCAGTGCAGAAATATTTCCATCTGCAGCCGGGCCAGTTTGTAGCATTGACTATGATATATATATATATATATATATATGTATATAGATAGATATAGATATATATATATATATGTATATAGATAGATATAGATATATATATGTTAATAGTGATAACTTTTTCCTATTGTCCATAGTGATAAAATATGCAGAGAGATTTCGCTATTCTTTTGCTTTTTAATATACATTAGCACTAATTATTGCACTTTTTCCAGCTAACATTTATTAGTGAGTTTATATCATATAAAAACTGAAAATCAGTAATTTTATCCCTGAGCGTCATACATTTGTAACAAGGCCATTCTTCACTGAAATTTCTTTCTTTCCTTCTTCCTTTTTTTTTTTTTTTTTTTTTTATTGTACTTTAAGTTCTGGGATACATGTGCAGAATGTGCAAGTTTGTTACATAGGTATACACGTGCCATGGTGGTTTGCTGCACCCACCAACCTGTCATCTACATTAGGTATTTCTCCTAATGCTCTCACTCCCCTAGCCTCCCCCACCCCCTGACAGGTCTCAGTGTGTGATGTTCCCCTCCCTGGGTCCATGTGTTCTCGTTGTTCAACTCCTACTTATAAGTGAGAACATGCGGTATTTGGTTTTCTGTTCCTGTGTTACTTTGCTGAGAATGATGGCTTCCAGCTTCATCCATGTCCCGGCAAAGGACGTGAATTCATCCTTTTTATGGATGCATAGTATTCCATGGTGTATAAAGGACCCCTTCAAGGAGAACAACAAACTACTGCTCAGGGAAATAAGAGAGAACACAAACAAATGGAAAAACATTCCATGGTCATGGACAGAAAGAATCAATATCATGAAAATGGCCATACTGCAAACAAAGTAATTTATAGATTCAATGCTATCCCCATCAAGCTATCATTGACTTTCTTCACAGAATCAGAAAAAAAGCTACTTTAAATTTCATATAAAATGAAAAAAGAACCCGTATAGCCTAGAAATTCCTAAGCAAAAAGTACAAAGCTGGAGGCATCACATTACCTGATATCAGACTATACTACAAGACTACAGTAACCAAAACAGCATGATAATGGTACCAAAACAGATATATAGACCAATGGGACAGAACACAGGCCTCAGAAATAACACTGCACATCTACAACCTTCGGATCTTTGACAAATCTGACAAAAACAAGCAATGGGGAAAGGATCCCCTATTTAATAAATGGTGTTGGGAAAACTGGTTAGTCATATACAGAAAACTGAAATTAGACCCCTTTCTTACTCCTGAAATTTATTTCTTGATACATATGTGTCCCCAACTATATAGGGCTCTTTAAGAAAAGGATTGTATTTTATTCATTTACAGGCCCCTAAGTTTTGACACATGGTAATATTCAATACATTTTTGTGGAAAAGCACTGTTTATCTTTTCATTCACACAAGTACTAATGAGAATATGTTATGTAGATGAGTCACGTGATATGTATATACTTAGAGCAAAATATAGCTGTTTTAATCTTTCCCTTTCTACTACTTTGTACAGAAGTAACTAATATCAAGACCTCGGCATTCCTCTGAATTGAAGTTAAATATTATGTATATATTCTTTACCAAAATATTCTATGTAGTATATATTCCACATTTGCTGTTTAATAATCAGCTAATCACTTTGAGAACCCAAGCCAGGAGGATCACTTGAGGCCAGAAGTTCGAGACCAGCCTGGGCAACATAGCAAGACCTCATCTCTACAAAGAGAAAAAATCTAAAAATTGCCAAGCGTGATGGTGTGTGCCTACAGTCCTACCTACCCTGGAGGCTGTGGGAGGAAGATTACTTGAGCCCAGGAGTTCAAGGCTATAATGAGCTATGATCATACCACCGTACTCCAGCCTGGGTGACAGAACAAGGTCCTGTCTCAAAATAGTAATAATAATAATAATAATAATAATAATAATAATAATAATTTACTAACATCATACATTAGCCAAAGGACTATCAAGTATGCATATCAAATATGCAAACAAACCAATCAAAATCTTGGTGCAATTTTTTACATTAACTTATTTATGGCTCAATAGGTATTTTGTTTGGTATATATTCAACGCTGAAACTAAATAGCTTTTCAGGCCACCAGATAATAATACCTTGGGTTGAATTTTGACTCTGTTTTTAAAAACAATTATCTCTGATATAAATAGATGATTTTTAGAAGAGAATCATTCATGTGCTAGGCAGAAAATGTATGATACTTAATGGCTTGATTTAAACATTGTATTTACCTTGAGAATTCAGAGGAGGCTCACATAGTGTGTGTGTTGAGGCATGAACCCAAAGCTGCTTAAATGGATTAATGTTGCATCTCAAACTCAGCTGCACTGGTAGGTTTATGTCATAGGAGAAGCTTTAAAAATAAAATTTTAAAGGAAAAGGTCTGTCCTGATACTGATTATATGCAGATGGAAAATGTCTGAGAATTTTGTTTTACTTATACAGCAGAGCTGCAAATGTTATTTATCTCAATCAGCAGAGCAATGGTTAGAGACTAGTAGGATTAGCTGTAGGAAGCTGCCACCTTTACAGCAGACACATCTGCCCACAGAGAGCCAGGGAATATGGTTGTATAAATATGGCAATGACTTCATTCAGTTGACATTATATCCATCTTTCAAGCAACGTTTGCTACTGAAAATTTTATGGCTATTCTTCTATTGAGTCTTCCAGTCCTTCCCAGTTTGTGGGTTTTTCTATTTTGTCATAGATGCACTTGACAAATATATTTTGAATATCTATGGTTTGCTGAGCATTTGCATAACATAAGCATGAGTCCCAACTGCCTATTTAAGAAACAATAGTTATTATTGTCATAAGTTATCTCTTAGCTGGCAGGGCCAATTTATTTTATAAGGATCTTGTTCTGTAAAAAATGTATAAAGCCTCTTGGTCAGGTGTGTGAAAAAGGTCACTAAAGGTTCAACATAAAGGCAAAGCCAATAAACAAACTGATCAAACATCAAAGATCTCTCCAAGCCTTAGTTTTAGTGATCCACGATGTCTTAACTCATGAAGAGAATGCAAAAATTACAGAAAGAGATCAAAAATTATGATCTGTCAGTTCCATCAGAGTAAATTAATACCCTTTGATTCTCTCTATGATATCAGTGGTTTGAAAGTTCAAGGCATTTTCTCTCACCTCTTTATAGTCTGATTCTATCTGAGGTGTTAAAAACAAAATTTTCTAATCATTAACTTAGGGACAATTGTTTATCTTCGTTCTTTTCATCTACTTTAGTCTTTTATTTGAATACACTTTTAACTACAACATGGCTTGGACCAACTTGTGTGCAGAAATAATAAATACCTTCACATCACAGCAATATTAGAGTAAGCTATGGTCCTGCTGAGTAGCTCTTTGAAAACTAAGCAGGAGTTACCATGTATATTTATTCGTTGGATTTCTGTGGCACTTTTCCTCCAAAGAGTACAGGGTATGATATGGAGAAATTTGCACAAGGGTTGCCTTAGAGTGTCAAAAGGAAAATGAAGGAAAGGAGTGCTTGTAGGAGCATAAAGCAAAAGAAATAGCTAATGGAAAAACCAAACCCTGGTTGGCAGCAAGGCATGTTAAAGGAGGTAGAGGAAGCTGGGCTACCCCAGGGGTACCACTGTTGACATTTTAGAACACTGAATGATTTCACCACAGCCTATGTATCTGGTGAGCACTCGAGATTTCTGTTTAATATTATTTGAAGACCCACAAGAATGATCATAGACTCACAGGGCAGGAAAGGAACTTAAAAAATATCTGCCCAATTCTCTTAATTTACAGATGAGGCACATCGAACTCAGAGAGAATAAATAAATTAGAAGAAAAGTCAGGATCAGAAACAAGATTTTTCATTCCTTCAATAATCATAGATTAAATGTGTTGTGCTAAGCACTGTTCTAGGCACAAGGGTTACCTTAGTGAGTAACATGAACATGGGTTCTGACTACCAATGTCCTGTCTTACACTGTCTTCTTCTACCTCCAATTGCCTATGAGGGTATTCAACATCCTTTACAATATACTTTTTGTTGTTGATTCCACAGATCAAACTCTCTTAAGGAATAGACCTCAAATGACTTTGTTAAGAGAAGGAAGTTCTTTTCCAAGTGTCTGCAAGTGTGTTGATATTTCTTTGATTCTTCAGTGCTCATCGGGTGCTTCTCTCAGATCAGCTGGAAAACATTTACTATATTGAGTCTAGTTTGTGTGCCACTGGAAGGCAGACTTTCCTTGCCATCATGAGCAGTTTATTTGTGTCCTCTGGTAGGACTGGCAAAGAGCTAAAACATTATCTCTCATTGGAGGAAACAGTTGTCTCTTAGCACTGACTTTACCTTAAAAGTTCCTCACATAATAGTCTAAACGCTAACGTAATGGAAGTACTTAATGTTAGAATCAAATGTGAAAATTCTTCAAAGGAGCATGTTTTAAAAGCTGCCATAAATCTACCTCCCCAAAGGTGATATTTCAGTCATCCGCTGAACACTGGATGTCACTACAGGAAAACCTGGGGTTTAAAAAATAAAAATAAAAAAAATAAAAAAACAAGAGTAGATTGCTCTTTTTAGTTTAGCGCTCAATTTAAACCCCTCTCCATCCTCCAGTACCTATGCCAAAAAACCATCCTGTAACAGAGGCCTCAGTTCTCTTACAGGTAAAAATAATGACTTATAAAACTATGGACCTTCACTCAGGCATTTGGGAGAACACTTCATCCTGCTCATTTAACGCTTTGTCCCAGGCCAGTCTCTAAAGAAATAAAGTGTTTACCTTGTAAGTTGTGGATAAGGCTGTTTGGTGGGCAGAGAAGTTATATTCCTTGGACCAAATGGAGCTGGGGAGGAGATAAGAGAAGGATGCTTGTGTTTCCAGTCACAAGACTAAGAGTCCTGATAGTCCTCTTAGTCCTCTTGGAGGATATGAGTGGGATTGGGTTCCAGGGACACCTGTTTGTGCCTGCAGGGCTAGGTTCATGGTGGTTCTGCCTCTCCCCATGCCTGGCAGTTCCTGTATTGGCTGATTTACCTGCGAGGCTGTATGTGGATCTGTCTTTTCGTGGTCACTGCCGCCAGCACGTACTGTCAAGATAGAGGGAAGCCAAAGCGAGGACTGTAACTGCCCAAGCCTAGAGCGGGAGGTGAGCTGCCTCCGGACTTGACTGCAGCTTCCCTTCCTCCTGACACACATGGAGTTTGGTGGTGACGGTGCCGGTGCTGAAGAACTGCAGACAAATACTTAGCCAACTGGATGTGTGTGAGCTGGCTGCAAAGGCAGCGCCTGCCTCACCCGGACCTCCTGCTGGCAGGATGTAAATATACCTGCAGACTGGCCAAACAGGACTGCCTTTTCTCCCCCAACCCCTCCCTCCTCCCACCCTCTCCCTCAGCTAACCAGCATGAGAGGAACTGAGAAAGCAACAGCCTGCAAGTGACAGCTCCAGCCTGATTCTGTTCGTCTCTGAGCCGAGGTGGGAAGTTGATTGTGCGGCAGCTTCATTGTGAATTCCTTCCATTGGCATCGCTATGTTTGCCTCTATCTGGTATGCTAAGAAGCTGGGTCGCAGGTTCGTGCACAATGCCAGGAAGGCGAAATCAGAGAAGGTATGGAAAGAGTGGGGTTGAAAATTACCTTTCCGATTTGCCAATTGTCTGCTCTGGATCATTGGTCTGAGTACAGACGCAGTCTTTATTTGCTTGGGGTGAGAACCTGCCTCTCACTGTGAATGTGGTCCGTGCCACTTTGAAAAGGGGTAACACTTAGAGCCTGGCTTGCTTGGAAGGGGAGCATTAGGGGTTAAGCAAGATCATTGGCTATTCAAAATACATGGTGAAATCATCAATTGATAGAGTGTATTCACAGAGACTTAAGATTCCTTTAAATTACATAGGATGAAAGCAATTGAGCAGCTGCAATTTTGCTTGTTCAGAGAGCTCTCTAGTAAACTTGTTGCTATACTGCATTGTTTTTATTATTGTGATCTTTGGTTCTGAAGTGGGCATTATAAATACCTGAGCTTTTCTAAAGTACATGTGTTACAGTGTGTGTCCTAGGAGCATATGTCTGGGACTCTCAGTAACGTTGACCAGACTCTACAGGGGTGCTTGGTATCTTTTCACTAAGCCATCATTTCAAAAGTGTTCACAGTAAGCAAGAATTATATTTATAATCAGGTAGTTGTGGCCATTTAAAGAATAGATTTGCATTTCTTGTGTTCAGCATGACCAGTCATTTCCAGAGAATCTCTGTGTAGACTTACCTAATTAGTTATATTTCCCTGAGAAATTAAAATGGCCTATAAGTCCTAAGGTATATTACATGCTTGGAGATAACAAGATGATAGCTTACATCTCTAATTTCTCCAGTGCTTTCTGGGGCACTGTCTAAACTGTCATATTTAGGGAATCAATATCCCATGTGATAGGCATTGGGGAAACTTCCAAAGGTAACAAAATCTTGTGAAACAGATTTTTCATATTCCTCCGAGGATATGATCTTCAGCCCAGTCTCGTTACTGCTTTATGTAAACTCATGAGATTGACCCAGAGATGGCTCTCCTGGCCTGTGGCACAGTCCTTTCTTTCACCTAGAAAGATACCTGCACTATAACTTGCTATTCATTCCTTCAGAGTGGAAATGATAAAATGAACAATAATCCAGTGATGAACCAATATATGATTTTTTCTTTAGCTTGAGAAGAGAAAATATCATTGGAGTTCTGACTTTAGTGCTGTAGCCTCTTAGAATGTCCAGATCTGACAATTATAGAATGTGACTGACTTGTTATTGAATAACACTTTTGGTGGAGGAGAGTGAGGGGAGGATTGGGATAGAATTGGTCTCTTCTCCATTCTATATAGCCCAGATAAAAAGATTACAAGCCTAACTATTGTATATCAACTAATATCATATATATTGAACAGTGGGCTTTTGAGGTTGTGTCTTGTTTTGACTTTCAAGTAATTTTGAAGGAAAGAGACTTGCAAGTGGGTCTTTCATTGGAACAAATGTTTTAGAAAAGTCCTTTCTTCCTATAAAAATTATAGGCTGTATGGATGAGAGAACTGTCAGAGACCACAAATGGCTCTGAAAGCCACTGGGAGATAATGTCTTATGCCAAATTAGTATGCAAAGAAAGTTGAATCTCCCAGAAGCACTTATTTCAAGCTTGGGCCCAAATGTGGGAAATAGCAGCTCTATGAAATTCAGTGTATAGAACCTAAAAAGACACTGATACAACAAAGTAATCTGAGCTTCTGTTTCTTAAGAAGCTAGTAAGGGGCTTTCAATCTGTCCCATCCATTTCTGTGATGGCTAATGTTTAAAACAAGCCAGAAGAAACCAAATGTGATTGTATGGGTTCAAATTATTTAATTATCTTACTCAGAGAGTAAGATACATTTAAATCAGGAAATCTACGTTAGAGAACTGAAGGTTTGCTCTCTGAGTGATAAAGACCAAAGGGAAAATCAACTCTACTGCCTTTGTGCTAGCAAGAGAGCTAGGAAGAGTTAATTTTGAACACTAGGTCATGATAAGCAACATGAAATAACATCTTGGCATTTTTTAATGGAATTTGTATTCACAGAGTTCCTGAAATAAATTAAAAGGTGTCTTGCCTCAAAAAATGTAGGCACTCAGTCGATGCTTGGTGAATGGAAATAGTTCATTTATTTTGTATACCTAATTTTATAACATAGCTTATTTAAACCTACAATTTTAAATTAATTTTTTTCTAAGGGTTCAGTATGTACTTTAGCTGAGAAGACAGTTAACAAATAATACAACAAGCTGAATTAATTTACATAATGTATTCCTATAACATCAGAGATCATATAGTTTCTAAACAGTGGGGCATATAAAGTGCTACTAACAATATGTTGTCATGGCTTATCAAGAGATGGAAGAAGAGGTATAAAATAAGATTATTATTGAATTTTATTTAGAAAATGACCTATATACTTAATTGTGAAAGATCATGTTTTAGCATTTGGGGAGATATATCTTTACAATGGACAATGATTGTGATTTTTAGTACCCTCTGTAAATTTTGAGCTTTTCTTTTTCTTCTTTTTTTCTTCAGTAGGTAACAGTTTATTTCTTCCTACTCTGATAAAACAACCTGAACTCACTATAGCCCTTCACTTCTATTTTAATACTGAGAAGTATTTTCCTCAAGGTTGGGGTTAATTGAAAAGCTCTTAATTATTAGGAACGTGCAAGATTAAATGCCATCCTAAACACTCAGTGTGACTTATTACTAGTTGTCTGGTCTACTGTTTTGCCTCAGTTAATGTCAGTAGAATTCAGTAGCATCACAAAATGACCATCATAATGCTCACAACAATAATAATATTAATGATAATAATCTCCATACACCATATACATTAGCTTCTTTATACGTAAAATTGAATCTAATTACCACAACAGCCCTATTACATAGAAAATATTTTTTCCTGAATCCTAGAGAGAAGAGTAGCTAGCCCAAGGTCACAGGACTAGCGGTAAGTATCAGTGTTGGGATTTGCACCAAGTCAGCCCAAGGTATTCCAAAACTGACTCCTTGTATCTCTAGCGCTTTTCTCCTTCCACTCATCATTCTTCTGGATCCACTAATCTGTCTTGTCTGAATAAGGTTACTTATCTTTCCTTATCTTGTCCCTCTCTTTTATATTAGAATTTCAAAGTGATAATGTTTACAGAATCAAAGTTACTGATTGTGTAACTCAACCTCTTTATTTCAGATAAGACTATACATAAACTATATTGAATAAACAGTTTTCTTTAATGTTGTTAAAGATTTTACATTCTTTGTCCTCTATCATTGGTTAAGTGTAGCAAACTTGTTTGGTCACCTATTATTCTTTTTTTTTTTTTTTTTTGAGATGAAGTCTCACTGTAGCTCATACTGGAGAACAGTAGCACAATCACTGCTTACTGCAGCCTCAACCTCCCCAGATTCAGGTGATCCTCCCACCTCAGCCTTCTGGGTAGCTGGGACCACATGCGTGTGCCACTACGCCCAGCTAATTTTTGTATTTTTTTGTAGAGATGAGGTTTCCCCATGTTCTCCAAAGTGGTCTCGAATTCCTGAGCTCAAATGATTCACCCACCTAGGCCTCCCAAAGTGCTGGGATTACAGGCATGAGCCACTATGCCAGGACACCTATTATACTATTTGAATAGCTTTTAATTGTCATATCATTATAACCTTAACATTGACATTTGTACTCATTGCTTATTCCTATATAATTCAAAAATGTCTTTACTCAAAAAGGACCTAAATGCTTGGCAATTATATATGTGCTCTCTTCTTGAAAAAAGTCAAAGATGTTAGGTGATTCACGTTGACATTTTTCTTAAAAAGCTACATAAGAGATTCTTTGTTATTCCTTCATTAAAAAGTTCATTTGTACTGACAGATTCTATGAATGAATTTATTTTTAAAGTGATAATGTGAAATCCAGATTGCTTGGCTGGGATAGAATACCTCCATTCAAATAATTATTCCTTTCTTCTTTGTTTTGACCCTGTGAAATTAATTCAGAAATTAGTATCTTACTTCTATGCCTGTTGTCACATTTCAACTTAAATCGTTTAATTAGGCAATCTCTAGACTGCCTTACTCTAAAAGACCAGTTGAAGAATCTTTAAGATAAATTGAAAGTGCAATGTCTGGTTACATAGTAATATACAAGAGTATTAAAATACCCAAACTTGTGAACCTTTACTTCCCCATCAGCAATATAGTGCTTATTTCATTTGTTTTTGTTTTGATTTTTATCTTTTAAGTGCACATTATGAAAAGTACTTTCATGATGCATATAGGAAAGACTAGCGTCAATATTTGTAATTTTAACAGACACACCTGTAGATGAGCTTGGCAGTTTATAACCTATGAGTGATGTAACCAAGCCCACATATCCTGACATTAGGCCATATTCATCTTGGAAAACTATTTTTGAATTTTTTTGACAGGGCCTCACTCTATGGCCCAGACTGGAGTGCAGTGATGTGATCTCAGCTCACTGAAACCTCTCCCTCTTGGGTTCAAGCAGTTCTCATGCCTCAGCCTTCCAAGTAGCAGGGACTGCAGGCGTGTGCCACCACAACTGGCTAATTTTTTGCGTTTTTAGTAGAGATGGGCTTTTACCATGTTTCCCAGGCTGGTCTTGAACTCCTGGGCTCAAGCAACCCATCTCAGCCTCCCATAGTGATGGGATTATAGGCGTGAGCCCCCATGCCTGGCTCACCTTGGAAAACTTTTTAAAAACCAGCACACTAGTTCTACTCTCCCCCTTGTCTAAACCAAGCACATTAATTCAACATAAACTAAGATGAAGGGTAAACTAGTAATGCATTTGCTGACAGTAGGACCAAGGAAAGAGAATTATGTCCTGGTGATCTTACTAGAATATAAAGAGCATCAGGCTTCGGGTAAGGATTTAGAGGGAGGGGATTAAATTAGCCTTGCTCTTTGCTCTCCAGTCTGAAATCAGTCATTTGGCTTCTCTGGCCTCAGTTTTCTCATCTGTCAAATAGAAGTAATATTTATGCTTCAGTAGATCTTCAGTGTCCTCAAGACAGTGTTCAAATATCAATATAATCTACGAAACCCATCATGATATGGCCTCTGCTTTCCTCTCTGTCATCATACCTTGTCCCTCTTCTATGAGCACTTTAAATCCAGAATTCTGAACTACTTTCAAATCCCTAAATGGCCCATGCTTCTCTAGCTTCCAGGATTTTGCTTAATCTGTTTGGCTAACTAGCTAATCACTGCCTGGCTATACCCATCGCTAATTCTGCTCTAGCCTTACGTGACATCACCATCACTAGGAAACTTTCCTTAGCCTCTACAAGCCCAGGATGGATCTATCATCAGCTCCCACAGCAACTTGTACATTTGTTGTAATTATCTTCGTTTTTCTGCAATCCTCAGTAGATTTGAAATGAATGATTTCTCAATCTTATTCAACATATTTCTAGGGTCTAAAAGAATGCCTTACACGTAGTTGTCTTTCATATGCTATTTAATTTATTTGAGGTTGTCATCAATTATGAGATGTATCATTTCATCTATTACTAAAAAAAAGATTGCCAATGAAACCATAACACATCATGAATTGCAAGGTGCATCTTGATTTCACAGGTGGTAAAATGTGTAAAGGTGTTTATTCTTAGAATTAATAATGTATGACATAATGGTGAAGCATGAATGAATTTACTTTGCGGATAAAATGAGTTAATATAAATAAAGTGTTTAAAATATTATACTTGCTATCAAATTACTTTTATTTATCTGGTAATATTAATAGTCTTCATAGAGAAGTATTTTATGTAACACTGAGATATATCATATATTTTGACTTGTGCCTATCAGACTCAACAAGTATTATGTGCACTATTCTGAATTTAGGAAGGTAAATGATAAAGGAAAAAATGAAAATTAATATTATGAAATGGATTAAAAGATATAATCATACCAGGACCATTTAGATTGCAGAAGAGAAAGCTTAAGAAGCCTTCCAGACTCCCACTATATATTTACATGGCTAAACAACAATGGTTAATATTTATTGAATTTGTTCTATGAGCTGAGAACTGTGAATATGAAGACCCAGTGAGATTATTACTACTAGTTTTTAGAGAGAAAACATATCACCAGTAGGTGACTACAATTAGACACCCTGTGTGATTCTAGACCTCAAGCTCCTCACTGGTAAATAATACTCTGCTTCTGTATGTTTGCGTATACTATATATTGTGTGTATATACATGTTCTATGTAATACATATTATACTATATTTATAAAATCGTGTAGGTTTACAATGAGTTAGATACTAAGTTTATTTTTCCCATGAAAAATAATTTTTGAAAATATATTTAAATGCAAAATCTGAAATTTATCTCAGGCATAACAAGTGTCCTGATATTGAAGATTCACCAGTCCTCACTGATCATATTATTTCTATTTTTGCCTCGTAGTAGATTGAAGAGTGGTCTGACCTGGAGAGAATGAACAGATTGTCCTCTTAGATCCCTTTCTTAGAGGCTTGTGAGTCTCTCAAAGCTCCTCAGTTGTGAGCAGCAGCATGACTCAGCGCCAGTGTCCGCCTAGCTGCGGTGACAGAGAGGACAGGTGTTTGTCCATGCTAAATGCAGCCCTGCAGTTCTCCTCTGTCACCTGGAAGGTGAATCAAGAAGCAAAATGGACAGTAACACCTGTTCTGAGGTCCCCTAACTGCTGCCCACCCTGGCAGAGCACAAAGCACAACTTTTATTAGGTCAGGAAAAGTAGACAGAAAGGGCAGGATCAGAGAAATGGCCAAAGTGAAGGAAGGCAAGAGTAGGCTGGAGAGCAAGATAGTTGGTCACAAAACCACTGTAAAATTGTGACTATTTGTAGTAATGACTATTAAGCAGTTTACTCGAGTATTATTGCATGCACTTTACATGTACAATCTCACCTAATTCTTACTACAGCCTTCTGAAATACTCTTATTGGCTGCAATTCCTTGTTTTTTTGTTTTTTCTTCCTTTGAGATGGAGTCTCCCTCTGTTACCAGGCTGGAGTGAAGTAGCGCGATCTCAGCTCACTACAACCTCTGACTCCCTGGTTCAAGCGATTCTCCTGCCTCAGCCTCCTGAGTAGCTGGGATTACAGACACACACCACCACGATCAGCTAATTTTTTTGTATTTTTAGTAGAGATGGGGTTTCACCATGTTGGCCAGGATGACCTCGATCTCCTGACCTTGTGATCTGCCCACCTTGAACTCCCAAAGTGCTGGGATTACAGGCGTGAGCCACTGTACCTGGCTATTAGCTGCATTTCATAGATGAACTGAGGTATAAGGTGTTATGGGATTTGCCAAAGGTCACAAGTGGTGGAACTAGCATTCAGGAACAGGTTTGCTGAATCTAAAGCCTGTGACCCTAGCCCCACTCATATTTTATTCTCTTCTTTAAACCTACCTTGAGTTGGCTGGACCTCTGATATGGAGAAGAGAGAAGCTGGAAATGAGAACTGACTTCTCAGTTGTGGTCCTTCAGAAACCAGATATCCAGATAGCTTTGTTTCAGTGTGGTTTACAAAACTTTAATTGCATTTTTTTCTTAATATAACTTTAGAATGATATTCCTCTACCTGATATTGTTGAGTGATATTACATTGGGAAATGAAGATGAAAGGAGACATTCTCCCACACAGCAAAATTAGTTTAAGCATGATTATCATTGTAAATATAAATTTGATAATCAGATAATCTATGTCTTATTTGCACATGTATTGCAGGAATGAGGCTACTAGAGAAGCCATCCCACTTTAAATAATGCCTCATAGTATTTGCTTATGTCTGAGGTAGTCTTATTTCCTCAAATATCTTATTAAATCTTTAATTATTAAACAATTATAAATTCTGTCCTATTTGGTCTGGACACCTAGCATCTACAAGGTCCGAAATGAACCCTGGTTGGATGATTCACTTAGATGGGACACTCTCGGCTGTATTCAGTATAGGAATTAAGACTGGATTAGAGGTCAATAGGCCTGGGTGTTAACTGGCTCTGCCCCACAACCTGTACCACCTTGGCTAAGTGTCCAAGCTTTCCTAGGCCTGAGTTCATCTGCAAGCAGATTCCTTCCAACTGAAACATTCTTTGATTCTAATTCTGATTTTCTATATGACTGCAGAATTCTTAAAGGGAAAGATTTGTACTCATTTGTCTTTGTATTCCCAGCACCTAGCAAAATGCCTAGCACTAGATAAAACAGAACATTATGCCAAATGACTATATACAAAAGGCCTGGGACTTCCTGGACCATTAGTAAAAAGAATATAATGGACACTCTGCCCACTTTCAAAGTGAGAGCAAGATAAAAAATGCTCAGGGGCTCTTCTTTTTTAAATGCCTTTTTCTTTGAAGAAAGAGGAATTATGAGGCATTTTATAGCATTGTGTCTGAGGCTTTGGTAGTCTTCCTTTCTCACCCTCCATGCCACTAACACTGAAGTAAAACAAACAGTAACTAACATAAAGCCAGAGTCCTCTTCAGTCACCAACAATGACATCAAACTAAAATTTTCCAGCTGCCTTATCCCACATGCCACATCAGTACAAGTTTATAGTTGAGGATTCAATGTTTATTGTTTGAACACTCTCAATCTTACAATTCCAGTTATTTAGAGAATCTCAATTCCACCTGCTACAGACTGAATTGTGACCTCCCCAAACTCAAATGTTGAAGCTCTAGTCCCCAGTATGATTGTGTTTGGAAATAGGACTTCTAGGAGGTAATTAAGGTTAAATGAGGCCATAATAGTGGGGTCTTAATCTGAAAGGCTTGGCGTCATTGTAAGTAGAAGAGACAGTTTTATTCGATTTGTCTCCACTATGTGAGGACACAGAGAAAAGGCAGCTGTCTGCAAGCCAGAGAAAGAGAGCTCACTGGAAACCATACCATGATAGAACCTTGATCTTACACTTCTCAGTCTCCATAACTGTGATAAAATAAATTTCTTTTGTTTAAGCCACCTAATATCTGGTATTTTGTTATGGCAGCTCAAGCTAAGATACCACCTCCCACCATTGTAGATATATATGATGATGTCTAATAAGGAGTGGTTTTCTAGTACCCAAGGCCAGCCTATCATCACCGGGTAGAAATAGTGTGATTTTTTATTCAAAGTATGTAAGTTCTAATAAACACATGGATTCAGCAGAGTTAACATCACTCAACCTTTTGAAGGAGCTATGAGAGGTTATTTAAAATGGTGATATATGTTTTAAAAAGGAGAAGTAGAGGATAAGAGGAATTAATGAAATGCTTTTGGAGCATCGCTTTGGTTGTCTTTATAGTTGTCTAACCTACAGAGTAGGAGAAATGAATGCAAACTATTCACCCAACAAACTTGATAAAACAAAGAATACATTTAACTCACAAAATACTTTTCTTCTCTTCCACACATACTTGTTACATTAGGTCACTCTGATTTACAAACAGAATTGATTGATTTTCCCTACCATACCATCCACTATTCCTCACAAGTTAGTCTTGGAGAAAGTTTCTACTATCAGAAGGGCTGGTCACTTTTCACCAGGGTTTGCGGCAAGAAATGACAAAATGAGTACCGTTAGAGGTATTGAGGTCCGTTTATTCCTGTGCTTGTTAGCAGTGCAGATCTATGTGATTTGACAGACATTTTGGTGATTCCCTAGCATGGGAAGGGTAAAAATGTATTTTCTGTGGAAAGGAAAAAAAGTATATTGGGGTTAGGAGAGTTGAAGGAGGGACAGTGTTTGGGAAAGTTTAAGAAGAATGAGAAAAATAAGTCTTTTTCTTGTTCCTTTCCTATTTGGACGTTATCCTGGCATAGGACTGACTTTCCTATATTTTTTCCCTAAGATTCCTGTATAGTTCTTTGTCATCTTCGTTGACTTCTATCCTTTATCCATTTTGTGAATCCTCTTATTGGCACACCACCCAAGAGCAGTAAGGCAGTGAAAGTTACAGACCTGGCTTCAAGACTGACTGGTTGACCTTGAGCAAATGACTACCCCTCTTTGATTATTAGTGCTCTCATGTATTAAAAATGGAGATAACCACCTTTTCATGGGTTTTTGATTCAATTAAAACTGCACGTCAAGAATCTACCTATTGTAAAAACTTTTTCTTCCCTACCTCCTTTCTTTCCTCCTTCCTTCTCTTCTTTCTTTCCTTCATTCCTTTTTTCCTTTCTTCCTTCCTACCATTCATTTAAATATTCTGCCTAGTTCTAGAAAGAATGAAAGATAGTTCTGCTTTACCTCTTCATCAATGATGCCTCTTACTCTGCTATCCTCTTGGGCTTCAGAATGAACTTTGTCTGTCACCCTGGTTTTATAAAATGAGGAGGTGTGTAATTATATCTCTGTCTCTGGCTAGAGGCAGAAAATGACTAAGAAGAACACATTTCTTTAACAAGTTAGAATTGTTAGTATAATGACTCTGAGAGAGTTCTAAGTTTTTATTTCCTTTTAAATAATTTTCTAGATCCTCCTTATAAAATATTGTCCCCCACTGCCAGCCTTCCCCATACCTTCTCTCTTTCAAAATATACCACTCAAATTTTAAGAGAGGGATTCCCTGTTTTGTGAATGCCAATTAAGACATATCACTTCTCCTTTGAAAGGAAGTATTATGTGCTGAATGACTCAGGATGCTTATCTTCAAGCTGATAAATGCATCACCTGACCTTTGTTGCTTTATTTCAAGTCTTGGGAAAAAGAAGAGTCCCATGTAATGTTACATTGAAGTTCAAAACTAGAAAGGACCTTCTTTTCATAGATAATAATAGTAACATTAATGAACATTTATTGTGTCTTTACTATGGGCCAGTCACTACTCTATGATTTTACATAAATATAGCAATCTTCACAATGGCCCTATATGCAAAGTACTATTATATCCACATTTTTACAGATGAGGCAAAGAAAGGTCAATTAATACGTCCAAAGACGCACAGTTACCATGTCCTAATGCCAAGATTTCAACCCAAGCTATCTGGACCTGAGTCCACATTCTTAACCATGATGCTACAATAAATTCTCACACTTTTCAAATGAGTAAGTTGAGTCCCCAGGTAATATGAGGTTTGGTAATTTTTTTGTCTAGTATCTCCCAATATTGATGGCCAAGTTTTGGAGATTTGAACCTAGATATTTGCAATTCTAAACTTCGACCTCATTGGCTCCATGCACCACTAAGATGTGTGCCCCTACATTTATTTCTCATGATCAAATATTGAGGAGTTTCAAGCACTACCATTAATGTCTTTAGTAAACAGTACCTGCTAAGTTCTTCTTTCATTTAACCAAAAGTATTATTGGTTATATTCATATTTTTGAGTGGTGGTATTGATAATCTTTCATGAAATTTTCAGTTATATAATTGATGTGACTTTACCATGACTTCAGTGCCCTGCTTCCATTAAAAGAAAAAAAAAATGTCACCCAACAGAATGGCATTTGGAAAACAATTCCACACCAGTGGTTGCATTAATTGCTACTTTGAATGTTCCTGCTGTGAACTGAATGGAGTCACTTTGGATCTATTTCTTAGAAATAACCATTTTTATTACCTCTGCTCTAGGATGCACAGTTTTGAGATCTTCAGAGGCAAATATCTTCACTAACCACTTTCTCTTTTCCGTTTTCTTTCCATAAGTAATCCTTTTCACTGTTATGACCATTTTTAATGTTCTCAGATTTAATTTATGAAGGATAGGGGATGTTGTAGGATGATTTTGTCTCTTGTTATCTCAGCATATAGCATTCTGTTAACTTCCCAAGTGTAACATTTTGAGTATCATGTTTAATTCAAATATCCATTATTTTATTCAAGTTGGGTTTTTTCTTTATGTATGTGTAGAATTTACAAAGGCTTTATGAAAATGACTTTTGTAATACACAAGTAAATTTCCTTTAGCATTACTCATTTCTTTAGTGAGTGTTTTGAAAAAAGCAGGATAAAATGTAGTATGACGAATAATGCTTGTTAGCAGTTATCAGCTACACTATGCCTTTTAGAAAACAAATTCCAATACAATTCAGATTAAATAATACTTTCTGTACTCCAGTTTCTTAAAATCACCTATCTAGTTGTCCTGAACAATTTGAAAGTCATATCTTCGCTATGTTTCCAGGTTGACCCCTAGACTGACCCCAGGAAAATAAAATTCATGTAAATAAATTATCTGCAGCCTTTGAAGTCAATTAACAATTCAACAAATACTCATTTGTCCCTTGGTATTAAAAAATATTTATTTGCACAGTACTATTAATAATACTGTGCTGGGACTTACAATGATGCATGGATACAAAAATGATCCAGCTATGGTCCCTATCCTAGGGAAGTTTAGGTATAGATTGGAAAAAAAAAAGAAGCATACACAATTAAAGGCAAACACTTAGGAAACTCTGTACTGCTTGAACAGTTTAACAATATGCACGTTTTTCCCTGTTATTTATTCTGTCTTGCCCAGACCCTCTTTGCTTATTTGCTGAATCGTTAAGATTCTTGAGCTCTGTGATCATGCCTGATTGCAAACCACCTGGTATATCACTCATTCACTGAGCCCTGTTCTCCAAGATTATAATAAAACACACGTGCTTTGATTACATTCTTAGAAAGCACATGTGAATGTCCATAGTGTCCTACCCACCCCAAAAAAATGCCTTAAAGAAACTGTTCTTATTTTTAATACTTCTATTAAAATATATTGATACATAAAAGTAGAGTGTTTAAGAACATGGTTTCTAGATCCAGATTTCCTTATTTCAAATCCCAGCACTGCCATTTACTAGCTGTGGAACTTTGAGCAAGTTACTTAAACCTCGTGTGCTTCCTCATCTATAAAACTGCCTATGAGACAGGCACTATTATGAGGATTGAGTAAATATTTTTGAATAACAGGTATTACCTAAGTGTTTTTTTTAATGAACATAATGTGACAAGTCATTTAAAAAGATATTATGTGGTGCATACAATTCTTTGGAGCTTCTCAGCTAATTGGCCAGCTCTTTCATTTTCTGCCTCTTGACCTGTAGTAGGACTATTTTGAACAACTTTGTAATCACACGCTCCACAATATCAGCATGGATGGGCAAGCACATTTCTGCCCTAATAGAGCAACCTTGAGTTTCAGTGTCACTGAGCAGTACTTTTGGAAAGTGTCTCTGATTTAAGCAGTTGATCTTACCAGAGATACTAGGATTACTGTCATTTGATTATTGAGTCATTAACTTGAAAAGCATCTATCCAAGAGTGTCTGCTTTGATATCTACCCAAGAGAGCATCATCTGTGGAGATAGGGCAATGGCCTCTAATTAGTATGATACACTTCTGTCTTCCTAAAGCACTAGTTCTGCTTTCGGATATAAGTCAATGTCCAGCATCACTATTTGTTGCTCAATTATATAGATACTTCAATGTGTTTTTCTGCATTTACGGACTGTTTAATGTTTAATGGAGGTAAGTACATTGAAAGAATAGAAGATGGCTTACTATTGCGTTTATGATTAACATTGTATGTTCTTAAATGTGTATTGCCTATGTATGTTTCCATGTCACACCTATTTATAATTTATGTAATTGAATCACTGGTTGAGCAAACAGCATGTCTTTCTGAACTGTTTTTTAAAAAGAAACTGGACACTAACTTTGAGTAATTAGGAGATAATCTAAACAATCTATAAATGAATTCATTTAAGAGATACCTCACAGTATACTGGGAAGCTGGGATGTGATGGTGAACATGGCCTATTCAGTACTCAACATTCAATAGTGTATGAGGAAGACAATAAAGGATCAATTGCAACATAGTGTGATGAATATGATATGTTCAGGGATTTTATACGTTTCCATTATTGATTGAGTAAATACTTTATAAGTCTGTGAAGAAGTCCATCTTAGATGATAAAAAGATAAAGTAGGTTGGTTGGGATTTTGTTTTTTAACCCATCAGTTACAGTAGACAAGTGCCAGGCATGACATGGACACAATTGAATTTAAGGCAAACTATTAAATATCTTAGTGTACTAAGTGAGACAAAATATCATTTAGTTATCAAACCTGAATATATTCTTTTTTATTGTGATAAAATATAAGTATAATATAAAATTTGCCATTTTAATCATATTTAAGCGAAGAATTATGGGCATTAAATACATTTGCAATGTTGTACAACCATCACCACTATCCATTTCTAGAATTTTCATCATACCAAATGAAAACTCTATACCCTTCTGAATATTAACATTGATGAAAAAACGTTCAGACCTTCCCCATTTAACCTTGCCGTAAAATGTGCTGACCAATTTACAATAGTTCCATCTACCCTTTACAGTTATTCTGAGAATGTTTCAGAAATACTTACAAATGCTTCAACTTCCATTATTACTTTGATAATATTTTATAATAAGAAAGCAGGAGAAGTGACTTTGGATAGGTCTGGAGTCATGATGTTAAGCATTTTGTTTCAAGTAATGCAATTTAATTTCAACTAAGTACCTTTAGCTTTACTAAGATTAGTAATTAAATATTTAGCTGTGTCATAAATTAGCTATGCCATGCGGTCATTGGAAAGTAGGTACTCCATTTACTGAAACATAAATGTTTTACAAGGTATTGTAATATAACTAGTAAATTAACAATGACAATTTAGGTTTCAGCTAATTAAATTCTTCCTTAGCATTTACTAATTTGAGGGTCTAAACTAAAACAACTTTAACTATGATAACTGTTGTGATGATTTAGCTGTGCCAAACATGAATTGGGAAAATTGAATGTGTGCAATGAGTTATAAAGATAAAAACTTAGTTTCCAACTGTCTTTATAAATTTTGATTGGCAAATCTAAACCAGAATTAAATATGCATTAAGGAGAGAGACTTTATGGTCAACTTCATACCCTTATTCAGGTGGAAAATTTTTAAAGACGATTGACACCATTGCTATATCTTACATTCAAATAAATTTTGAAGAGCATCACCAATGTGCCCAGAACTGCAGTAGGCTATTAAAACATCACAATTGAGTTCCCTGAGGCTCAGTTTTGTTATTTTTTTTTCTAATCTGTAAAATAGAGATACTAGAGGTAAATCATGAGCATAACAGTGCTGTATACAGTAAGTGCTCCAGAGTCAATTCATTTATTCATTCACTAAAATAAATAGTAATTAGAATGAATGATAGATGCATAATGTATTCTCATTTAAGTATCTAAAAACAAAAGAGACATAATTTGCCCAAGTACCTTCCTCAGCTCCAAAGAGTTCAAGCTAGTGAGGGAGAGAGATGTTTGAGTGGACGACCATATAGCATGACAATTCAAGTGTAATTTTCAAAGTTGTGCATTATAGAGGTGTGTAGACTCAACACAATTTGGAGACACAACAGGAGAAGTAGACAGAAAGGAGTGGAGCCACAGGAAGCCTCAGAGAGGGGAAGATGCTCAAAAATACTTAACATAAGTAGTCTGACAGGCAGATTTGGTGAGGGATTCATTCTGAGCAGACAAAAAGGACAAAGCACAGATTCCTCAAAGAGCATGGCTTTTTCATGAAGCAGCAACAGATTCATCTTGGCCTGAGCAGAGCAAGTACACAGGGGAATGGGAAGATGTGACTTCGCATAGGTAAGCTGGGGCCAGATGGTAAAAGGTTTGGTTTCTTATCTAAATAGTACGAATTATTTGATGGAGGATGGAATAACGGTGTCACTGATGAGTTTTAAGGTGAGAGAGAGGTTGATATGATCAGATTCAGGTTTTAGAAAAACTTATCTGGTAGCAGAATGTGGAGAGTGTATTAGAGATGAGCAAGAGTACAGACAGGGAGACGCTTTAGATGTTTACAGTATTCTCAAACTTTAGTGTGCATAGAAATCACCTGGAGGTCTTGATAAAACACACATTGATGCACTCTACCCAGAAAGTTTCAAATTCAGAAGGTCTGGAATGGGGAAGAATTTGCATTCTTAAGTTTACAGGTCCTGCTGCTGCTCTGGGATCCTGTTTTGACAACAGCGGACATAAATATACCATAAAAGGCTGTCTTAATCAGTTTGGGCTGCTGTAACAAAACACCATAAACTGGGTAGCTTCAACAATATTTATTTCTTCACAATTCTGGAAACTGGAAAGTCTTAGATCAAGGTACAAACAAATCAAAGCTCTTCCATATGTGGTGAGAGCTCGCTTCCTAATTCATAGATAGCTGTCTTCTCACTATAACCTTACGAGGTTGAAGGGGAAGGGAGTGTTCTGGGTACTCACTTATAAGAGTACCAACCCCATTCATGAGGCTCCACCCTAAGGACTTCAAGAAATCCACCTCCTAATACCACTGCATTGAGGATTGGATTTCTACAGATAAATATTAGAAAACGAGCACTGGTCACTGTCCTGAGGCAGTGAAATACTAGTGGCAAATGAAATCTCATTCTAAAGGCCTGACGGATTGGAAGTACCCTCGTGATACATTTTTGCCTGCTGAAATTTTGCTTGAATAATATAATGCTTTAGGCTTTTGTTGATGCTGTTAGGTAACATAAAGTGAACCAGCTGTTTTCTACTAGGGTCAGAGTAAGTAAAAGTGACATGTGGTTCTCAGTGACTGTTAATGCAGCAAATAGCCTTAGGAATATCCGAATTCAAATTCCATTGTTTTCCATTCAGATTGGGGGAAGAAGGACTCGCCTCTTCCCAGAGCTGGTTATCTAAGCAGGTTGGTGTCTAATATAAAATGCGGCTCCTGCAGTCTTGCATATTTCCTCTGCTTTCAACTATACTATGGTCAAAGGAGAACCTGGCTGAATACTTATTTCACTGTTTCAGTTTTTTAAAATTATTTTTATTTTTATTTTTTTTAAGTAACCGTATACTTTACTAAGAAGGCTTACATGATCATTTTCTTTTGGTTGAACAAGATTTTTCTCCCGGTTTTGTTTATTCCGTGTGTTTGTTTTTAAGGCAAACATGCTCTCTCTAATTACCTTTCATTATAATGAAGGTTTCTCTTTCCCGTAGCCCCACTGTTGTTCTAGTGAAATGGGTTTCATCTGCTGAGTGTAGGAAACGGTTTTAATCGACATAGTTAACACTGGTGTGGTTATCTCAGATTTAAAAAGAGGCATTTGATTCTTCCAGAATGTGAGGGTATTGCCTGATAGAGCCAAGCACGCAGTGTGTAATAATGAAGGTAGTTCGGGAAGAATGTTGTACTCTCAATTAGGAGCAAAATGAGGTAGTCTTTTGTCAGCAGGAGGCTCAGGACACAGGCTTGAAATTGCAAAGAATATAATGGGATTACCTCACACTTGAGATGGTACTCTCACTAAAGGGGGCACAGAGCCTTCCCTGCAAATCTGCACTGGTCTGAGGGTAGGGATCTTGTAGAGGGATATTTTGAGGATATAATTTATTGTCCAGTTTGGAGGACTTTTTTCCTTTCTGTGTGTCTGTCCAGAAATAGAGAAATGATCATAAAATTATTGGCATCTCTCAAACGTGTTTTTAATGGAAGGGATTTTGAGGGTTATTTTGTACATGAGACAGTATGTTCATGATATTCTAAATGATGTCCAGAATAAATACATTTTACTACTGTAAGCACTTGGTGTGATTGCCGAATATTGCAGCTCATAAATGTTTATGAAAGTAAAATGCTATTATATTAGTTTGTGTTATTTCTCCCAGGTATAAGGATAGATATGGAGGAGATATTACTGAATACAAAGAGTGTTTTGAAAGCATGTATAGAACTTTGAATGGATTTTAATTTCAAAGTAAGCACAAGTTTGAGTTAATTAAGCACCAGAGATCTTACATGAGCCCACCAAATTGAGTAATATATAATATCTGTCTGCATGTCTCCCTATTCCTCCCCTCTTTTTTCTCCCTCTTGCCTTCTCTTTTCTGTATTTTTCATATATTCACAAAACTTTGAGTTTTGTTTACCAAGCAATGTGTAAAGTATTAAATATACCGGGACAGACAAGAGAGAACATTTGCCCTTAAGGAGTTTACATTTTAATGTAAGAGACAGGCAAGCAATTTGTGTCTCCAACTCAAATCAGAAGTTTTGAATATACTAAAGAGGGAATACATCATTCCAGTCTAAAAATAGAGAATATTCCAAGGAATATATGGAAAATTAACTGATTATAAGGAAGAAAAAGGATTTTGATAGGCAGAAGGGTGTAGGACAGCATTCCAGGGTGAGAAAACAAGGAAAGCAAGGAGATAAGAGCATTTTAGGGAAACTAGGTGTATTTATTCTAGGTTGAGAATAGGGTATAGAGGAGAGAACAAAGAGTTGCATCTGGAAAGGAATGATAGGACCAGATTGGGAGAGCCTTGCATGCTGTGGTGAGGAGGTAGCAGCACCTAATTCCATAAAAGAAGGTAGACATGGTATCACTAATTCAAAAACCATTGGACAAGAAAATACAGGGCAATAATGGCTAAAAGCATGGACTCCACCAGGATTTCAAACTCAGGACTTTGTTTATTATTTAATTTTGAGTAGTTATTTCATGACTCTCTACTTCATTTCTTTCATCTCTAAAAATAATGATACCTCATTCATGGTTTTGTTATAAGGACTAAATTAAATGGTGTATATAAAGTTCTTCATATATCATCCACCTATTATTCTGGGCTAGTATTGTTGCTCTTCTTTTTATCCTCTTTTCCACTGTCACTTCACATTGGGACTTTTAAGCCCCTATGTGTTCATAGAACTAAACTAGAAAATAACATTTTATTCTGGATCTTGTAAGTCTTACTATGTGCTAGGATGTATGGGAAGTATTAGCAACACAGAGATGAATAAGAATCCAACATACAAATAAGAAATTGTGCTACCATGTGGTAGCACCATATGCAAACTCCTTTTAAAGTGCTTTTGGAATGTGAACCAATCACTACACTGTAAATGGTTATAGTCAAAGAACAAACTCACATTATCTTAAGATATAGTCATAAGAAACTTAGACATTGAGTTTGGTTCTTTATTCAGTATATTAATAGACAGCAAGGAATTCATTTATATTACATGTAAGACAAATATATAATTTAGGGTTTAGAGACACCCTAAGAGTATAATTGGGTTAAGGGATAGGAAGTTCATTCCCAGGTGTTATAGTGTACAAAAAGAAGTTCAAGTTTATAGGTTTTATCCAGAAATATTTCCTGAATAAAGTGAGATTCTAATGCTGTTTAAAAGCCAGAAAAGTAATACATAAAAAAAAAGTCTTCCTGAATAATGTCATTGTTCTGAAGAAGGCAGAGGCATCCAGTGAGAAGTGAAGAGCTGAGAATAGGCTGTGAGATGGCATCTTAAAGAACTAAATGGGCAAGGTGGGCAGAGAAGATGGGCATGGGTTGGGGTGGGGTATGTGTTTGTGGCACCCTAGCAAATGGCTGTAGACTCAGAGGAATTTATCAAGAGCCTTGGATTTTCAAACTGACCTGGAAGGCAGATAGATGAATGTACTGGGGAGAAAGGAAAGTACTGATGAGGGAGTATATATGATTTAGAGAAAGCTGTGTTATTTGGGAAAGAGATGAACTTTAGTACAAGGAGCAAAGGGAAGGAAATTCACATGTATTGAGCACTTACTATGTACCAGGCTTAATGCTAGATACTTTCCATGTCTTGTCTCATTTCAAGCTCACATTAATTCTGTAGACAGATACTATTGCCACTATTTTATAGGAGGGGAAATTTAATTTCATTTAAAATGACTTTCGTAGATCATATAGTAAGTGTGAATTAAGAAATCCAAGCAAAGTATTCATGATCAGAAAGTCCGAATTCAGTGTTCCCACCAAATCACAGCATATCTCCATCCATCCATTTATTCAGTAACTATCACAGAGCCCTTACTATATGCTGGACACTATGTTGCTGTCTTTACATTCTTGCTGTTCACCAACTAGCTGCCTGATCATGGAATCTGCATTTCTGTGACTGTTTTCTCAAATATTAAATAGGCTTTTATGTGGCTACGTAATCAGTATTTGTCTAATCCAAGTTCATATTTCAATAATTATAAAGTAATTGCAATCCATTCTTTTCCATTCCCCAAGAAAACACAAAATTCAATATTTGGCATCATTTTATTAGTTTCTTTCCATTATTTCTGTTATTTACCATAATGGTTACGAAGATGATATTGGTATAATGATGCTGATAATAACAACAACCTTTTTATTGGCACATATACTGTGTCTGGCCTTATATGTTAATGTAATGCTTTATATTATCTCATTTAATCTTCAGCAAAAGTGCATGAGTTGGAACAATTTGACTGTTTTATGTATATGGAAACTCAAGCTTCAGGAGCTTAAATGACTTTGCTAAAATCACACAGATAAGTGACAGACCAGGATCTTAAATCTCAAAATGTCTTATCACAAACCACATATTTTTAATCATTAGGTGCTATTGCCTTCTTATCTAGCAGAATATGTTCTTTTTTCAGAGTAGTCAGTAATTCAGAACATCCTTGCTCCCAGTTTGTCTAAATTAGTGAACTTTCATTCTAAGTAATGCTCTTTGGAGTTGGTTAATGTTGTTTTAAATGACTATGCTTGAAGAAGACAGTTTTATTTTGCTTAAGTGGGAAATAAGGAAAAAAATCAGTTTTGCTGTACATCCATAGACATCCCAGCACACATATCCTAAAACACTGATTTTCTTGGACAGAAAATGCGACATTCAATTTCTTTTTGGTTGGAGAAATTCTTAAGAAGCATTGAATGTTAGTTTCTTTCTCTCTCTCTCTCTCTAAGTTACTGAGGAGTAATATTGTGGACTGTATTTTTGATAGCTATTGTGAAAAAACTAAAATATAACAAAAGAGTATGAATATAGGGTCATGAGGAGATGTTGGTATCAAGTATGGGGCAAAAAATGGAGAAGGGGGTTTTATTAATGTTTTGATGTTCTAGGTTCTACACATCTACAATTTGAGATTAAGATGAAAGGAGAAAGAACTGGAAAGAAACCAATGATTAGTTTGCAAAAACTCAAAATAGTAATTAAAATTGTTAGAGAAGGAGGAAAAAAATAACAGCAATAACAGCTAATATTTATTGATGGATTATGATATGCGGCACCCTAGGCAAAGCATTTAACATGTGATTAACTTATTTGATCCTCTCAATACATATATGAAGTAGGTGCTATTATAACTGCTGTATAGATGAGAAAGTGAGTTTTGGAGCAACAGAATGACCTGTAAAAGGTTACACAAGCAGTGGAGCCAGAAGTCCATTTCTGTCTGGTCCAAGTGTTTTGCCCACTGATTACCATCTTGACTATCAAAAAAATGGGTCAAACCTGAGGGTCTGGGAAGAAGCCCCATGTGTTTCACTGGCCCTGGCCACACCTATGACAAATCTCTACTTTGAAATTATGAATCCTAATTCGTAGAATTATGACAATATGCATTCATTGATAATGAAAGAACTTGGCCTTTGGAGTCTGGCAGTTGTTTCATCTAGCTGCATAATCTTCACAAAAATACTCTTCTGAGGAATACTACCATAAAATCGGGGGAAAATGAAGATTATATAAGATGAATAGAAAACTCTTATGTAGTGCCTTGTACTTAATTAATGTTCATAATGGTTCACAAAATATGATAATAATATCATGTGTTTAATGCAATAGTTGGTTCCCAGAAAGAATACTTAATAAATGGTGTCTGTGGATTTTGCATTGTGATTCTGATCACCCTGTGATTTTGTGAAAATTGGCAGGTGCATGCAATGACATCCATAGTTCTTCCACCCATAGAGAAAGGTCATCTGTTCTTGCTAATAAGAATCACATTTCCAGAACAAGCTCTGATATGTGACAATATCACAGTAAAGCTTCTTAGAATAACAACTTTATTAAATAAAAGCTGTTTGCCTTTAGGGGAATAATAGTGCACATTGCATAATCCTCTGCTTTGCATATTGAAATTTGGCTGCCAGACGTTGCTAGAGGAATTCAGGAAGTGTCTTAAAGCAGAGAATGACCTTCACATTTTTATAAAATAAATGATTAATGTGGGGACAATTAATTCCACCCATACTCTGTTCCCCAAACAGCTTTATCCATCCTGAAAAAGGCCTTTCACTTTCAAGGATAAATGATACATATTTTAAATACAATTACGAACAATCAGGTATGTAATTTATATTTGTTATGCATGATAAAATACATAACTAAACATCATTCCATAATTAATTAAGGCATTAAAATCTGGAAGTGGCAAGAAGCTATTTTGCAGCAGCATCGCGAATTGGGAGATTGTTTGTAAATAGTCTCATAATATTAGGACTGTTTTATTTCTGTTTTATTTTCTCCAAGTGTCATTAGATAGATCAGTCTTGATTATATACTGCCTTTGAATATACGCTTTAAACAGAGTGACCAAAGGATACCCATGTAAACTGTTCAGATAAAATCTAGGGAGGAGAAAGTTCAGTCCTAATATAATGCTGACCCATTTCAAAACAAACTGGAATGGAATTTACTATGTATATTATTAAGGTGGTTCAAGTTTGTCCCTCAGGCAATCTGTGGATTGATCCCTATAGTACAAAAATAGGAAATAAGCCATTTCTTTTATGGTTATGCAGCACTAGTAAAAATAGTAAGTTCAGATTCACCTACCTGCTTGTAGATCTTGTCTTCTATGATAAGCAAGTAGTATATTGCAGTTCAGGGTAGTCAGACTATCCTGAATACTTTATTAATAATGATGATTATAATAAAATGATAACAGTAAACATTTGCCAGATACTATGTTCATTAATTTAGATATACTCACTTATTTAATCTTCACAATAGTCCTAAAAGGTTAATATTGTTATTCTTGTATTACAGACAAGGAAACTGAGCAATTAAGTGACCTAGAATGTATACAATAGCATGATCTATCTTATAGATTAAAAGATGAAAAATTGAAGAACACAGTAGAAATTGCATATAATTGTTTTCTTCATATATAAGAGGTAGGTGTTTTCTCAAACTGGCTTGCGTTTTGCCTTTGAAGTTTGTGTTGCTATTATGATAAAAAGAACTCAGCACGTAATAGCTGTTCTATACCCTTGAATGAAATTCAAGGTTCCCAGCCAGCTCTCAGCTAGTTTCCTCCTGGAGGAGTCAGAATGTCTGAATTCGTAATTATAGTGAAGAAGAAAAAAATCTGCATTACCATATCTGTCAGGGAGAAGGATGGATAAGCGTGGAGGAAAGGTTCACTGAGCTGCCCTCATCAGGGATAATCATATTCCTTATTTTCAAGTAATGCCCCGTTTGATAGCTGATGTCAGCAGGTGATTGAGTGTGTTCTGAGAACCTGTGACTGAACCCTGCAGGGATTTTACTAAGTTTGAAAGGCCCTCAAAGCAAAAAACAATCTGGGAACAGGTAGGTTGGAGATTTGACTGTATCTATTTCATATTCCCATGACTGCTTCATGTGTCTTGCAGGTGAGTTTACAGTGAGAACACATCACATTTCTGGATCTCTTTGGTATCTACCCTTGTGCTACCATAAAATTACTGTCTCTATATTTTAACCTCTCAAGGCTGCCTGGTGTTCTTCAAATGCAACAGCAACTCAAGTATCTCCTGCCTTCGTTTATGCCTCCTCTTTCCTTGGGAAGATCATTAATTATTTCTTGAAATCCAAGTCAAATACCACCTTTAAATTAGTAGTTCAATTTATTCCATGCTTTCTGCTATTCTTTCATATCAGCAGATTCAGATGGAGACATGATGGTTTTATCATGAGACATATAGATATGGAGAGATAGAGGACTGGAATAGACCTAGGTGGGCTCTGGATGTGAAAATGGATCCAGGCTGAGACATCTGACAGCAAAAAATAGATCCAGTGAATGAGACAGTGACTTCTGAGCCTATGAGCCTAACTAGGTCATTCATTCATCATTATCCAGTGTCAGGCATTGTATCAGTAGGATTGAAAGATTTATTTCTAGACTTCAAATTGTCTGTACCAGAAGGAATGCATACTAAGAAATATATTATAATTTGGATAATAGTAGGTGTCATCGTTACCAAGATGAATCAAAGGGTTTTCCATTGGGTTTTCAGATAATAACTGGAGGAATCTTAGAGAAGTATAAATTCCAGGAAGTTATCTTAGAGGTTTCTGGTAAATCTCAGATGCTGGGCTATGGCCTGCAGTCCTTGGAACAGAGGCCACTAGAGTCAGCCAAGGCAAAACTCTATTCTGGGAACTCGAATGTAGCAGAATGAGGGAAAATTAAAGCTCAAAACCATGGAGCCTTAAGGCAGGTGCTTAGCTTGGCACCAGAGCAAACTGGGAGCAGCCCGTAAGGGAGCGTGGCTGGTGCTCAGCTCCCTCACGTAGGGCATGTGACAGTTTACAATGCCGTTTGTTTTATGTGTGTATTGGCTGGATCTATCTTTTTGGACCCTAACTCTGTCATTTAGTAGTTGTGTTACTTTGTGCAAATCTCTTAACCTCACCAAGCCTAGGTTGCTTCATCTAAAATGGAGATTAATATTAATTATGTCTTCGGGTTGTTTTTAGTAAGTGAACAAACATTTAGTTCATTATACAGTGTAACATGCATAGTAGGAATTAATTTTTACTGATATCATCATCACATTCTCATAATCATCACCACCATCACTATTGCCATTATCAATATTATTACCATCTGTTATGGGGCAGACTTTAGCTGAGCCCAGCTATAGGGTGCTAAACATTGCAGATGTAGGAGCTTGGGTTTGCACACTCCTCCCTTATGGCATTTCCATCTATATGTCAATAGTGTAGAACCTGCACTCCTCTATCAGACTGTAAAATCAAGTACATAGTATTTTGCACAATCAGGATATGTTGAACAAAAGAATAACTCAGCGAGAAAATAAATCTAAAATGTCCCCAAAATCTATAGCAAGAAATAAAGTCAGTCTATGGTTTGTTCATTTTTATTTTCTAGGATTTATAAGCTTAAGTAAAGGAAATAGTAAGCAATAACTATGGCATAATAATGATACTTGAAATGCAATACTATGTGTTGTGTAATACTATAATACTATAGTCATTTTGTTTAGGACTACTGGACGTGATCTTATGTTCTCTGTACCTTACAAAATGAAAATGTGTTTCATTCTATTTAACAGCAATTGAACCCTAGCTTACTACCATCCACCTCTTATTTATTTCTCCTACATTCATTCAAGTGTGAATTTAGGCAAAAAAAAGTACCACAGATGTCTTCTAACTTGTCTTAAATAGTAACAGAGTCATTGCCTATTTTCTCATTATAGTTAATTAAATCAGTGTACAACCAAGATTTATGTGGTCCATTGATTTCAATTTTACTTGTCATGAATGTTGCTGCCCATTTGTGGTAGTTTTCTAGCTCTAGTAATCACAAGTAGGAAGTCACCTGCCTACCTTGTTATTTTCTGAAAAGATAATATATGTCCACAGTGCCAGCAAATTTGTATTCATAAACATCAGCATATAAGGAGCTGTTGTGTCAGGAACACTGCAAATGTGGTAAATATTAATTTCTAGACTGCTGTTTTGTCAAGGATTTTTAGAATCAGCATTTCATGTATTTATCTTGCCCTTGGAGTCTTCTAAATGACAGAAGTAAAATTCTGCAGTCTTTAGCAGGGTGTATGTTTTTCCACGGGGTGAAATTCTACCTCTGATTCCTGAAAAGCTGTGTTCTGCCTTTTCACTGCATAGCTCTGGTTTGTTTAGATGTATGGAGCAGAGTATGTGGTTTTTATTTGATTTTGTTTTTAGAAATTAGCAGTCACTGTTTTTAAAGCACAACGAACAGGAAAATGATATTCTACATAAAAGACAATAAGTAACAATATTCTAAGAACATTAACATAAGATGCATAAGCTCTTAAAAATTTTTAAAGTTGGCTGGGTGTGGTGGCTCATGCCTGTAATCCCAGCAGTTTGGGAGGCTGAAGCAGGTGAATCACCTGAGATCAGCAGATCGAGACCAGGCTGGCCAATGTGGTGAAAGCCTGTCTCTACTAAAAATACAAAAATTAGCCAGGCATGGTAGCAGGCACCTGTAATTCCAGCTGCTTGGGAGGCTGAGGTAGGAGAATCACTTGAATCTGGAAGGTGGAGGTTGCAGTGAGCCGAGATCACACCATTGCACTCCAGCTGGGTAACAAGAGCGAAACTCCGTCTCAAAAAAAAAAAAAGAAAACAAAAAAAAAAGTTTATATGGCTTTTAAAAAATGATTGTTTATATGGTAGAGTCATTGATAGGTGTTTTCTTTTTTTTTTTTTTTTACCATTGAATTGTATACTTAATTTTTTTATTATTATTATACTTTAAGTTCTAGGGTACATGTGCATAACGTGCACGTTTGTTACATATGTATACTTGTGCCATGTTGGTGTGCTGCACCCATCAACTCGTCAGCACCCATCAATTCGTCATTTATATCAGGTATAACTCCCAATGCAATCCCGCCCCCCTTGCCCCGATGTGTGATGTTCCCCTTCCCAAGTCCAAGTGATGTCATTGTTCAGTTCCCACCTATGAGTGAGAAAATGTGGTGTTTGGTTTTCTGTTCTTGTGATAGTTTGCTAAGAATGATGGTTTCCAGTTGCATCCATGTCCCTACAAAGGACACAAACTCATCCTTTTTTATGGCTGCATAATATTCCATGGTGTATATGTGCCACATTTTCTTAATCCAGTCTGTCACAGATGGACATTTGGGTTGATTCCAAGTCTTTGCTCTTGTGAATAGTGCCACAATAAACATACATGTGCATGTGTCTTTATAGCAGCATGATTTATAATCCTTTGGGTATATACCCAGTAGTGGGATGGCTGGGTCATATGGTACATCTAGTTCTAGATCCTTGAGGAATCGCCATACTGTTTTCCATAATGGTTGAACTAGTTTACAATCCCACCAACAGTGTAAAAGTGTTCCTGTTTCTCCACATCCTCTCCAGCACCTGTTGTTTCCTGACTTTTGAATGATTGCCATTCTAACTGGTGTGAGATGGTATCTCATTGTGGTTTTGATTTGCATTTCTCTGATGGCCAGTGATGATGAGCATTTTTTCATGTGTCTGTTGGCTGTGTGAATGTCTTCTTTTGAGAAATGTCTGTTCATATCCTTTGCCCACTAGTTGATGGGGTTGTTTGTTTTTTTCTTGTATATTTGTTTGAGTTCTTTGCAGATTCTGGATATTAGCCCTTTGTCAGATGAGTAGATTGCAAAAATGTTCTCCCATTCTGTAGGTTGCCTGTTCACTCTGATGGTAGTTTCTTTTGCTGTGCAGAAGCTCTTTAGTTTAATGAGATCCCATTTGTCAATTTTGGCTTTTGTTGCCATTGCTTTTGGTGTTTTAGACATGAAGTCCTTGCCCATGCCTATGTCCTGAATGGTACCGCCTAGGTTTTCTTCTAGGGTTTTTATGGTATTAGGTCTAACATTGAAGTCTCTAATCCATCTTGAATTAATCTTCGTATAAGGAGTAAGGAAAGGATCCAGTTTCAGCTTTCTACTTATGGCTAGCCAATTTTCCCAGCACCATTTATTAAATAGGGAGTCCTTTCCCCATTTCTTGTTTTTCTCAGGTTTGTCAAAGATCAGATGGCTGTAGATGTGTGGTATTATTTCTGAGGACTCTGTTCTGTTCCATTTGTCTATATCTCTGTTTTGGTACCAGTACCATGCAGTTTTGGTTACTGTAGCCGTGTAGTATGGTTTGAAGTCAGGTATCGTGATGCCTCCAGCTTTGTCCTTTTGACTTAGGATTGTCCTGGCAATGCGGGCTTTTTTTGGTTCCATATGAACTTTAAAGCCGTTTTTTCCAATTCTGTGAAGAAACTCATTGGTAGCTTGATGGGGATGGCATTGAATCTATAAATAACTTTGGGCAGTATGGCCATTTTCATGATATTGATTCTTCCTATCCATGAGCATGGTATGTTCTTCCATTTGTTAGTGTCCTCTTTTATTTCACTGAGCAGTGGTTTGTACTTCTCCTTGAAGAGGTCCTTTACATCCCTTGTAAGTTGGATTCCTAGGTATTTTATTCTCTCTGAAGCAATTGTGAATGGAAGTTCATTCATGATTAGGCTCTCTGCTTGTCTGTTACTGGTGTATAAGAATGCTTGCGATTTTTGCACATTAATTTTGTATCCTGAGACTTTGCTGAATTTGCTTATCAGCTTAAGGAGATTTTGGGCTGAGACAATGGGGTTTTCTAAATATACAATCATGTCATCTGCAAACAGGGACAATTTGACTTCTTCTTTTCCTAACTGGATACCCTTGATTTCTTTATCTTGCCTGATTGCCCTAGCCAGAAGTTCCAACACTATGTTGAATAGGAGTGGTGAGAGAGGGCATCCCTGTCTTGTGCCAGTTTTCAAAGGGAATTTTTCCAGTTTTTGCCCATTCAGTACGATATTGGCTGTGGGTTTGTCATAAATAGCTCTTATTATTTTGAGGTACGTTCCATCAATACTGAATTTATTGAGCGTTTTTAGCATGAAGGGCTGTAGAATTTTGTCAAAAGCCTTTTCTGCATCTATTGAGATCATCATGTGGTTCTTGTCTTTGGTTCTGTTTATATGCTGGATTACGTTTACTGATTTGCGAATGTTGAACCAGCCTTGCATCCCAGGGATGAAGCCCACTTGATCATGGTGGATAAGCTTTTTGATGTGCTGCTGAATCCGTTTTGCCAGTATTTTATTGAGGATTTTTGCATCGATGTTCATCAGGGATATTGGTCGAAAATTCTCTATTTTTGTTGTGTCTCTGCCAGGCTTTGGTATCAGGATGATGTTGGCCTCATAAAATGAGTTAGGGAGGATTCTCTCTTTTTCTATTGATTGGAATAGTTTCAGAAGGAATGGTACCAGCTCCTCCTTGTACCTCTGGTAGAATTCAGCTGTGAATCCATCTGGTCCTGGGCTTTTTTTGGTGGGTAGGCTATTAATTGTTGCCTCAATTTCAGAGGCTGCTATTGGTCTATTCAGGGATTCAACTTCTTCCTGGTTTAGTCTTGGAAGAGTGTACGTGTCCAGGAAATTATCCATTTCTTCTAGATTTTCTAGTTGATTTGCATAGAGGTGTTTATAGTATTCTCTGATGGTAGTTTGTATTTCTGTGGGGTCTGTGGTGATATCCCCTTTATCATTTTTAATTGCATCTATTTGATTCTTCTCTCTTTTCTTCTTTATTTGTCTTGCTAGCGGTCTATCAATTTTGTTGATCTTTTCAAAAAACCAGCTCCTGGATTCATTGATTTTTTGGAGGGTTTTTGTGTCTCTATCTCCTTCAATTCTGCTCTGATCTTAGTTATTTCTTGCCTCTGCTAGCTTTTGAATGTGTTTGCTCTTGCTTCTCCAGTTCTTTTAATTGTGATGTTAGAGTGTCAATTTTAGATCTTTCCAGCTTTCTCTTGTGGGCATTTAGTGCTATAAATTTCCCTCTACACACTGCTTTAAATGTGTCCCAGAGATTCTGGTATGTTCTATCTTTGTTCTCATTGGTTTCAAAGAACATCTTGATTTCTGCCTTCATTTCATTATGTACCCAGTAGTCATTCAGGAGCAGGTTGTTCAGTTTCCATGTAGTTGAGCAGTTTTGATTGAGTTTCTTAGTCCTGAGTTCTAGTTTGATTACACTGTGGTCTGAGAGACAGTTTGTTATAATTTCTGTTCTTTTACATTTGCTAAGGAGTGCTTTACTTCCAATTATGTGGTCAATTTTGGAATAAGTGCGATGTGGGGCTGAGAAGAATGTATATTCTGTTGACTTGGGGTGGAGAGTTCTATAGATGTCTATTAGGTCCACTTGGTGCAGAGCTGAGTTCAATTCCTGGATATCCTTGTTAACTTTCTGTCTCATTGATCTGTCTAATGTTGACAGTGGAGTGTTGAAGTCTCCCATTATTATTGTATGGGAGTCTAAGTCTCTTTGTAAGTCTCTAAGAACTTGCTTTATGAATTTGGGTGCTCCTGTATTGGGTGCATATATATTTAGGATAGTTAGCTCTTCCTGTTGAATTGATCCCTTTACCATTATGTAATGGCCTTCTTTGTCTCTTTTGATCTTTGATGGTTTAAAGTCTATTTTATCAGAGACTAGGATTGCAACCCCTGCTTTTTTTTTTTTTTTTTGTTCTCCATTTGCTTGGTAGATCTTCCTCCATCCCCTTATTTTGAGCCTATGTATGTCTCTGCATGTGAGATGGGTCTCCTGAATACAGCAGACTGATGGGTCTTGACTCTTTATCCAGTTTGCCAGTCTGTGTCTTTTAATTGGAGCATTTAGTCCATTAACATTTAAGGTTAATATTGTTATGTGTGAACTTGATCCTGCCATTTTGATATTAACTGGTTATTTTGCTCGTTAGTTGATGCAGTTTCTTCCTAGCCTCGATGGTCTTTACATTTTGACATGTTTTTGCAATGGCTGGTACCAGTTGTTCCTTTCCATGTTTAGGGCTTCCTTCAGGGTCTCCTGTAAGGCAGGCCTGGTGGTGACAAAATCTCTAAGCATTTGCTTATCTGTAAAGGATTTTATTTCTCCTTCACTGATGAAACTTGGTTTGGCTGGATATGAAATTCTGGGTTGAAAATTCTTTTCTTTAAGAATGTTGAATATTGGCCCCCACTCTCTTCTGGCTTGTAGAGTTTCTGCCGAGAGGTCTGCTGTTAGTCTGATGGGCTTCCCTTTGTGGGTAACCCGACCTTTCTCTCTGGCTGCCCTTAAGATTTTTTCCTTCATTTCAACTTTGGTGAATCTGGCAATTATGTGTCTTGGAGTTGCTCTTCTCGAGGAGTATCTTTGTGGTGTTCTCTGTATTTCCTGAATTTGAATGTTGGCCTGCCCTACTAGGTTGGGGAAGTTCTCCTGGATGATATCCTGAAGAGTGTTTTCCAACTTGGTTCCATTTTCCCCCTCACTTTCAGGCACCCCAATCAGACGTAGATTTGGTCTTTTTACATAATCCCATACATCTTGCAGGCTTTGTTCATTTCTTTTTCTTCTTTTTTCTTTTGGTTTCTCTTCTCGCTTCATTTCATTCATTTGATCCTCAATCGCTGATACTCTTTCTTCCAGTTGATCAAGTCGGTTACTGAAGCTTGTGGATTTGTCACGTATTTCTTGTGTCATGCTTTTCATCTCTGTCATTTCATTTATGACCTTCTCTGCATTAATTATTCTAGCTATCAATTCTTCCACTCTTTTTTCAAGATTTTTAGTTTCTTTGCGCTGAGTATGTAATTCCTCCTTTAGCTCTGAGAAGTTTGATGGACTGAAGCCTTCTTCTCTCATCTCGTCAAAGTCATTCTCTGACCAGTTTTGATCCGTTGCTGGCGATGAGCTGTGCTCCTTTACAGGGGGAGATGCGCTCTTATTTTTTGAATTTCCAGCTTTTTTGCCCTGCTTCTTCTCCATCTTTGTGGTTTTATCTGCTTCTGGTCTCTGATGATGGTGACGTACTGATGGGGTTTTGGTATAGGTGTTCTTCCTGTTTGATAGTTTTCCTTCTAATAGTCAGGACTCTCAGCTGTAGGTCTGTTGGAGATTGCTTGAGGTCCACTCCAGACACTTTTTGCCTGGGTATCAGCAGCAGAGGTTGCAGAAGATAGAATATTGCTGAACAGCGAGTGTACCTGTCTGATTCTTACTTTGGAAGCTTCCTCTCAGGGGTGTACTCCACCCTGCGAGGTGTGGTGTGTCAGAGTACCCCTAGTGGGGGATGTTTCCCAGTTAGGCTACTCAGGGGTCAGGGACCCACTTGAGCAGGCAGTCTGTCCATTCTCAGATCTCAACCTCCGTGTTGGGAGATCCACTGCTCTCTTCAAAGCTGTCAGACAGAGTCGTTCGGGTCTGCACAGGCCTCTGCTGCTTCCCCTGTTGTTTTTTTAGCTGTGCCCTGTCCCTAGAGGTGGAATCTACAGAGACAGGCAGGTTTCCTTGAGCTGCTGTGAGCTCCACCCAGTTCGAGCTTCCCAGCGGCTTTGTTTACCTACTTAAGCCTCAGCAATGGCGGGCACCCCTCCCCCAGCCTCGCTGCTGCCTTGTGGTTAGATCACAGACTGCTGTGCTAGCAATGAGGGAGGCTCCATGGCCATGGGACCCTCCCGGCCAGGTGTGGGTATAGTCTCCTGGTGTGCCTGTTTCCTTCAAGCGCAGTATTGGGGTGGGAATTACCCGATTTTCCAGGTGTTGTGTGTCTCACTTCCCCTGGCTAGGAAAAGGGATTCCCTTCCCCCTTGCGCTTCCTTGGTGAGGCAATGCCTCGCCCTGCTTCAGCTCTTGCTGGTCAGGCTGCAGCAGCTGACCAGCACCGATTGTCCAGCACTCCCCAGTGAGATGACCCCAGTACCTCCGTTGAAAATGCAGAAATCACCGGTCTTCTGTGTCGCTTGCACCGGGAGTTGAAGCCTGGAGCTGTTCCTATTCGGCCATCTTGCTCCACCCTCCCATTGGTAGGTGTTTTCTATATATTTTTCCTTTTCTTTTTTTTTTGAATAAGCCATGAAAGAAGCTGTCTAAATTGATGACTTTCCAGTCCCAAGGCCTTCACTTCTCATACAAGCCCCTCTCTTGGTCCTGGAAGGAATTGTGCTATATTTCAAATATCTCTGGATATTTGAAAATGAAGATTAAAATGCTCATGGGGAGTAGAGTTGAAGCCATCAGCTTGACAGTGTGAGTCCCAAGTTTTAATCCTTGATCTATCATGCCTAACCAGATACGTGACTTGGAGTGAGTCATTTAATCCCTCTGAGCCACTTGGCATAAGTCATTTAACCTCTCTGAGCCTCACCTTCTCCTTTGTAATGTGGAGATAACAATACCCACTTCACATGTTTGTGGTTAAGATTACCAGAAGCAACATATGAGAATGTTCAGCCATCAGGGTTCAGTCAGTGGTTAGCTCTTCTTGCCTAGGAGTTACTTTCCAGTCCTAGCTTTGTCGTTCATGTACTGTATGATATTTCTATTTATTTTTTCTCTAAAAGGATGACATTACATTGAATAGCCTCTTGAGTCAACATGAGTTCGAAAAGTCACAATTCTAATCTCCATATCAAGAAAGGAGAGATTAGAAGCTGCTTGTATGGTCTGTGCTCTGTCTTTGCCTCTCTGGCCTTCCTGGTGAAGGGAGGGAGGAATTGTGCTACATTTATAACATGCAAATGAACCATTTTCAGATAATCAGAAAAAATATATCTATAATTGCACTAAAACTAAATTAAACATATTGATCTGGAATGATTCAGAAAGCAATTTGGAGACATTGTAACCATGTCTCCAAATTGGTAGGTGATAGGAAGAGAAAAAAACTTAAATTGGGATCCTTTACTCCCTACTCACTAACTAATGGAGAAGCAATCAGTTTACATAAACCTTATTGTCTTTATCTTTAAAATGGAGCAAAGATTTTTAACTTATTGTAAGGATTAAGTGTGGTACATGTAGAAAGTATTGTATTTAATGTGTGTAGCATGCTGTATGTATTTAAGGAATGTTAATTTTCTTTTTTATTATCATATTACCTTCCCTATAACTGGCTTTCATCATTTCTCTGCTGACAATACCACTCCTACTCGACAAAAGCCTTCAAACAAAGAGCCAAGCCGAAGTTTAGGATCCCACTCTTGCTACTGATTAGGGTTGCAGGTTATTGGTAGGGAGATCCTGTGGAGGAGAGAGAACCTCTGGTATAAAGGGCCCTTCTAAGTCCTGAAGTGCATATGATTCATCCTAATTGCTAAATGGCTGATCTGTTAATCATGTACTCTGCTTAGTACTCTGGTTCGCAGAGCAGAATAGAGAAGCGCCCAGGACAGAATCATGGTGATACAAAAGAGGAGAGCTTTCTTGGGGCGAGGGGCAGGCAGGAAGTGCAAGGAATTCAATGTTGCTAGAACATAATGTGCAAGGAAACAAAGAGCAGGAGATGAGACTTGAGCAGTAAATAGCGGCCAGATCATTGAAGGCCTTTGTAAATGGTGAGTCATCGGAGGATTTCAAACTTTAGAGTGACGTGATCAGATTAGCAGCAAGATCATTCTGTCAGCGGTGTGGAGGATGAATGGAAGGAAGGTGAGACTGTAGATGCAAGATGAGCAAGGGTCTTGCTGTAGACATCTACAGAGAAAGAGGTGGCCCTGAACTAAGACAGCAACACAAGGGAAAATGCTGAGTTGTAAAATATTTTAGGTCTTGAAATTGAAAGACTTGGTGACTGCCTGGATATAAGTGGTGAAAGATCAGTGACCTCCAGGGCGACCCTCAAGCTTTTATCATGGCTCATTAGGTCAGGTCTACCTGTGCAATTGCAGATGTGCTTGCTTTCATGAAGCTCTTGCTAGTCCAACTTGGTAGGAAAAAGTCACTTCTGCAATAATTTCATTGAATTTTTATCTATATCATTTCTTCCTTGAATTATAATTATTTGTGTACACAACTATAGCCCCCGATTGACTTTAAACTCATCAAGATGAAGACCTTGTTTAATACAACCCTGAGTCCCAAGCAAGGGGCTGGTTAATTGTCTTAAATAACATGTGCAAGTTGTCATTTCACTAGACAAAATTGGACATATATTCCATTTGTTCTTTTTGGCCACAGATTACACTATTTTTTTATAAAGACATTGGTCTCAGGTATATCACCTTTGGAATACCACTTCTGCCCCATTGGTTGATTCATTAATAACTAATTTCTGATTTTTTTTTCCTTCTTTTAATTGGTTAATTTTTTTGAATCCCCAGGTCATCTTTTCTGAGCTCACTGGCACCCTGAATAAAAATTTTAAAATACTGTTCTTTCTGGGATAAACTAAAGCTGTTGTCTCCTCCTAGTTCTTCACGTACATCTATGTCCTTGAAAAATGATAATCTAGTAGGATCTGTTTAACTTGTAAAGGTGCTGGCTATAGGTTAATACTCTCATTTCTTCAAGATAGCTACAGGTGATTCTATAATCCTTGTTTTGCAGTAGGCTTTAATTTGTAAAACATAGGTCTACAGTGATGATAGAATATAGTGAAAGGACAGTTCTTGACTGTGACACAGGAAGCCTGGGCTCTAAATGTCATTTTACTGCAGGCTATCTGTGCAGCCTTAAAAAAAAATCACTTTACCTTCTGAATTTCAGTGCCTTATCTGTGAAATGAGAGTGTTAGACTAGCACTGCAAATAAATATCCCCTGTATCCAAATACTATAAGATAGGTTAAAGTAAACTGGACAAATCCAGTGACATCCTCAAGACCCTATTTTTTTATTGAAGTGTCACCAGTCCTATCAGAGCAGGGTAGGAATGAAGGTAGGTTCAGGATCTAAAAATAGAAAGAAACAGTAAAAACAACATAACCTGACCTAGGTCCAGAGGTTTTTGGGAAGCAGGCCAGGGAAACAGGCAAAGAGTGAAATCCAAAAGCTATGGCCTTAGAGAGCAGGTGGTCATCCAAACAGTCAGATGGCATGGAGGATGGGAGAGATAGTGACCACAGTAGGCAGGCAGTGAAAGGCAATGAAAGAACCCAGGAGCATGTAATGCTCAGAAGTCAGAATCGTGGAAGTCTGTCAGGGATTAGCAGGGTCCTGGCCACCTGCCTGGGTTCATAGGCAGGGCAGAGATTAAAAAGGGAGAAATGGGAGGGGTGGGGGAAACAAAAGCAAGATAGACTTCCAGGTTTGGAGAGCCTGACATATTAGGCATGTCTCCAAAAGAGAGATTCAGGCAGAGAAGAACAAGACAGAAGGTGAGTTATCAGAACTGGGGCACCAGGTGGGGGCTGAGGTGCAGAATCCCAGTTATGATAACTAGGACAAAAGGTCAGGGCTTGAATAATGGAAGGTAGGTTAATGCTGAGGCCTCAAGTTTTAGAATTTGGGCCACTTTAAGGTTTCTTCTAATTCACAGCTTTTAGGAAGCAATGATTTCTCCTATCTGTGAGCTGCCCATCTTCGACAACTGACTGTCTCCTTTTCCTCTCTCACCTTACCCTCCTCTCTCTCTGTCCTTGTCAATTTCATTGAGGGTTTACCACATTCAAAATATGAATTAATAAGGAATGTACTCTGGAAGGATACTGAAAAACAGGGAAATTGATAATCACAAATCAATGGAATAAATGTGGCAGAGAGATATGTGAAAAATACAGAGAGAATGGAGGAGCAAGATTCTCCCCCTCCAGAAATGAAATCTGCTCCCTCCAGAAATGAAAAAGGCAGGCCAGGAGGAATTATTTGAACAGAACCTTAAAAGAAAGGTAGGTTGGATGTGGTGGCTCATTCCTAGCACTTTGGGAAGCCAAGGTGAGTGGATTCCTTTAGCCCAAGAGTTCAAAACCAGCCTGGCCAATATGGTGAAACCCCATCTCTAAAAACAAAATAAAATAAAATAAAATAAAATACAAAAAATACAAAAATTAACATTGTATGATGGCATACACCTGTACTTGCAGCTACTTGGGAGGCTGAGGCAGGAGGACCATTTGAGCCCAGGAGGTTAAGGCTGCAGTGAGCCCTGTTTACGCCGCTGCCCTCCAGCCTGGCCAACAGAGGGAGACGCTGTCTGAAATAAACAAACAAACAAAAACAAGAAAAACAACAACAAAAAAGGTCAGGTAGCAGTTTGCTAGGTAGACAGGCAGGGCAATGACAGACAGAGAAGAGAGACCTATGTTTGTAGGTAGATATGGAGTTAAGGAATGGGCATATTTAAGTAGTAAGGGGTTAAGTGTGGTGACAACTAGGGCAGTAGGAGGAGTTTTCAGAGATCAATGAAAAAAATAATTTGGGAATTTTCAGATTTCAGGTAGCACTAGAGTTGCTTGTAAAGAAAATGACACTCTTGGCAGAAAAGAAGGGAAGATGGGAGTATAGAGTGAATAATAACAGTGTTACCAAGAAGGGGGCCATTGCTCATGGTCTTGGCAAGAGATGGCAGAGATGGAATCAAGGTTATGGCAATAGAGATGAGCAGGGACAGTCAGATTTAAGGCAAAGAAGAAGGGATCCTCAAATATGTAACTGAACTAAGTTACAAGCAATTCCCAGGAGACAAGGGCAGACAACTAGAAAATTGTGAATTGAGTCTTTATATATCACCTTCTTAGTGAGACCTTCCTGTGTACTTGTTCAATAACATTCCCACCACATTCCTAGTCCCATCCTTTAGCTTTGTTTTCCCTTAGTACTTTCCAGTCTCTATTATTTCACATATTTCATTCATCTTGTTTATTGTCTGTCTCTTTCCACTAGAAGGTAGCTCTGAGGGGCAAAGATTTTGTCTTTTAAGATCATTGTTTTATCCTTTTATGCCTTGCACTTAGAACATTTCCTGGCATTCAATAGGTTAGATAGTAAATATGGAATGTATGAAATCAAAGCACCGGCAGTCATGTACCAAAACTTATAGCAAGGCAAGACTTCCAATCATACAATATTCTATATGAAAGGAATCGTAGAGACCAGACTGTCCTCTTCATTGTGCAGAAGACAGAAGTGACTTGCCCAAGATCACATATAGAGCATGCCAGGTAGAGATAATAGGAAGTAAAGAGTATATGAATGTATGGTGGTTGGTCTTCCAGGGCCTCTTTGACATCAAGGAAAGGAAATAATGATGGAGATACTAAGGTTGGCTGTGGAAAGAATACTACAGCTGCAAGACAGTCCTTGTATTACTAAACTGAAAATTGCTAACACAAAATAGATAAATATTTTGGTATCTTTTTGTAACTGAAAGATAATGAAATAATTGTTTCTTTTTTCCTTCAAGCACTGTTTTCATTCATTTTGTCCTTTGCCTATCCCTATTAATGAATTATTCTCCCTCCTCTTCCTTATTATAAGAATAAAGAGGATATTCATGTCCTTTGAACCTGGGTGTTAGATATCAACATTGTCCCTTTTCCCTAATATGATAGTGTTTGTTTCCTTCCTTCTTTGTCCCTCAGTAAACATCAACATTCAATAAACACTAGGCTATTGGTCTATAAAATGTAAGTGATGTTAGGTTATTTTTCATATCTAGAAATGTTAAAATATTCTAAAAGGCATGAGGATTTGGAAATTACATGAAAAGTTAGACCTGATGTTTTACTAGTCTGTTTATTTCTACATTCTTTCCTTCCTTAATTTTTCTCTTGTTCAACACATATTTCCTTTGCACATACTAATTATAGAGGGTTGAGTTGTTGCAGGTACAAAAGTAAATCAGGGAGTTTAAAGCATGGTGAGAAAGATCGGAAGTAAGGCAAACACAAAACTTTAAGTCATCCTGTACATAGATATCTAATGTATATTCTACTTATATTTAAATTACTGGACACATTTACCTAATAGCTACTATAGATGTAGGCACTGTGTTCGGCAATGTGGGTCCAGTAGGAAATAAGACAAGCAGAGTTTCCATCCTTCCACACCAGCTGAGAAAACAAACATGACTGTGGCATGTACTACAATGAAAAGCTAGGTGGGAGTGTTAACTTTGTCTAGGAATTGAGGAAAGCTTTCTCAAAGAGGTGATATTTGAGTTGAGTTTTGAAGGCTGAGTAGAAATGAACTAGGTAGGAAAAGGTGGAGATGGGGAGGAGGTATCTAGACAGAGGAAACAGCATGTAAAAAGGGTTTAAGACAAAAAAGAGCATGTCTTATTAAAAGATGAATGCATGAGAAGATGAGAGCAGCAAAGAGAACATGAGACGAGAGTGGCATACAAAAATATATCATGCAGAATGCTATAGGCCAGCAAGGATAGACATCAAGGCTTTTGCTCTTCCCCAAAGCAATGGGAAATCAATAAGGGTTATAAACACAGTAAAGCAATACTACAGTTTGAAATTTGGAGACTGGATTGGAGTATGACAAAAGTAGATGGAGTGAAAAAAAGAAAGGATAAGAGTGATATAAAAATATTAGATAAAAATGCAGAAGAGGAAGATTATCTTCTGTTAAAAATGTTGGAAAAGAATTAATGGAAGAGGTGGCTTTGGACTTGGCTTTAAAAAGAAGGTAGGATTCCAGTAGGTAAGAATAGGAACTGTGAGTTGTCAATATTATTTTCAACAGAAGACCAACATTTAGAAGGTCAGGGAGATGTGAAAGCAAAGGTGATATATGGGGAACACCAAGTCAGTAATTCTGGCTAAAGTATGGGACAGACACCTGAATCAAATGAGTGAGAAATAGATTGAAGAGTAGAAGTTAGAGTTGAAGGGTTTGGACATTGCACTATGTGAATTTTATTGGGTAAGCTAGTAGGAGTCATTGAAGGATTTTGAGCCCACAAGTGCATGCTTATACCTTTTTTTTAAGGAGGTTAATCAGGGAGGAACATATAACAGTGATTGAAAAGAATAGAGGTTGGAGGGAATGAGAAAGGTTGGTAGTCTAACACAAAAGATTTGGCTGGAGCCAATCATGGCTTGAATGAGGGTGGTGGCAGTGGGAATGTAAAGGATACAAAAGACATAGAGGTAAAATGAACAGTAATAGGCAATTGATTGTCAGGGAACCTGGAAACAGTTTAAAGACTTCACAGCGTTGTCAATACTTCATTTTATTTGGTCTTTGGTACAAATCTTTGAGGTAGGGTATGAATTTGGTGCTCTGGAATACAGACTGATAACCACATGATCTTGCCTACATGCTATGAATAGTTTTGTCACTATTGCAGTTTTTGAGTAACTCCAAAATGGACTGTATTTTAAATGTTAACCTACTAACAATTATCTCCATGTTCTATTAGCAATCAACTGAACCATCTGTTCCTACTGATAGAGGATATCTTCTAGAAAATGAACTTGAGAATGGTGAAATATCAGATACTTAAAAAAACACAGTCTGAGAACACTTTATACCACTATATACTATAGCCAGAGAGAGAAAGAGCAAGAGCAAGAGCAAGCGAGAGAGAGAGAGAATTGGAGTAGGGGAATGGAATTCTTCCTTTTCTGTTATATAAAGCTTATGCTATTAATACAACATGTAAGATACATAATGAATTCTATGAGTTTTTTTTTTTTTTTTTTTGAGACGGAATCACGCTCTGTTTCCCAGGCTGGAGTGCAGTGGCGCGATCTTGGCTCACTGCAAGCTCCACCTCCCGGGTTCACACCATTCTCCTGCCTCAGCCTCCAGAGTAGCTGGGACTACAGGCGCCCACCACTACACCGGGCTAATTTATTGTATTTTTAGTCGAGATGGGCGGGGTTTCACTGTGTGAGCCAGGATGGTCTCGATCTCCTGACCTCGTGGTCCGCCTGCCTCGGCCTCCCAAAGTGCTGGGACTACAGGCGTGAGCCACCATACCCAACTGAGTTATTTTTTTTATTGCCAACCTTTTTATATTTTTTTTTTTTTGTTTTGACATGAAGGACTAACCATGAAATGATGTGAATGGAAAGGCAGTGCCAGTAGTGAAAAAAGCCCTGGATTTGGACCACAAGGAGCAAAATTTGAATTTATCTCTGTTATTTATCAGCAGTATAATCTATGTTGCCACTTAATATCTCTCAGCCTTTAATTTCCCATCAAACCTAGAGACAAATCCTGACTCCAAACCTTAATCATGCAATGACCTTGAACTTGTTCTTTAGCAATAACTGCCCTCACTGTGGTAGAGGATTGAGAGGGATAAATAATATAAATAAATTTTATTCCTGTTAAAATACTAGCCTACTGGTTAGGCTAACATAATGCCTCTTAGTTCTTCTGCCTACATAAAGTTTTTATTTCATTATTCCTTCTTCCTCACAGTTTCAAAATTCCTTCTGATGGAAAACATTTTCAGGTATTTAGTTTTTGATTAAGCCATTGGATTAGAGAGAGGCATGGCTTATCTGAAAACTCCCATGTACTAAGAAAAAACAAGGCTCCATTTCACTTTTGACATTAAAAACATAATTTTCAAAATGTATAGGTCACTCCTTAGAAAAGTACAATTTATGTTCTTGAAATTCATATCAGTGTCTATACTTTATGAAAGTTCATCTACTTCAAACATGCCAAACATGCAAATAAAAGCTGCTAAAAAGATGACTCAGTTGTCTTCAAAAGTGTATCTGTAGTTAGAGTGTAGTAAAGTTATTTAGGGTCACCACCCAAAATAACCCTCTTGCTGGGTCCAGTGTACTTTTATCTTCTGCCAGAAGTGAGCTCCATAGATATTTACATAGAGCACTAAAATATTAATTAAATGTACTAAAGAAATCCTCAATGAAGCTTCTTTGACAATAGGGCCAAAGCAGAGTCGTTTATTTAATGGGTATTTATAGAGTGCCTACCACGTTAGGCACTCTGCTAACCACTAGGTGAACAGAAGTAAGCAGTATAGAAACAGCCCTTGTCCTCACTGAAGAAACAGTCCAGGGGTTGGGGGTGGAGAGAAGACAGTAAACAAATGATTACAAAAATAAGTATATAATAATAAGTCATGAAAAGTGTGTAAGAATACTTTTCCATGCAAGAAAAGTATCGGGTGTTTTGAGGGCATATGGTAAGAGAATCTGCAAGGTTCTGCTCTTGAAGAACTTACAGTCTTCTTTAATATACTGTGCATCTTCTATTGGGGAAGCGTTTCTATGTAGGTCTTTGTGATTTTACCTGATAAATAACTTGCTTTCTGTTTGACATTAGGAAAGCTATTTAATCTCTTCAGGGTTCAATTTTCTCAACCATAAATTGAATCAGAAATACTAACCCAATAGGGCTATTATGAAGATTAAGTGAAGGAATCAACCATGTGTTTGATACATGTTATGTGCTCAATGAATGTTAACTATGTTGGCAGAAAGGAGGAGGAGGAGGAGGAGGAAGAGGTTGGTAATGGTGATGATGACGATGCTGCTGCTGTGTTATTGTAGTAGACAGGGTAGAGGGAAAGTTAGTCATTCAGAATGAGAATTCTATACTCTTGACACTAAGACTAATATCTGTTATTTAGAAAAAAATACACACACACAACTATAATCAAAATATTATGGAAAAAATCCCTAAACATACAAAAAAAAAAAAAAAAAAAAGCAATGCCTAAATCTTCTGTCTCTCTCTCTCTCTCTCTCTCTCTCTCTCTCTCTCTCTCTCTCTCTCTCTCTCTCTCTCTCTATCTATCTATATATATATATATTTTTGAGATGGAGTCTCGCTCTGTCGCCCAGGCTGGAGTGCAGTGGTGCTATCTCGGCTCACTGCAAGCTCCGCCTCCTGGATTCACGCCATTCGCCTGCCTCAGGCTCCTGAGTAGCTGGGACTACAGGTGCCCGCCACCCCGCCCGGCTAATTTTTTGTGTGTGTTTTTAGTAGAGACGGGGTTTCACCATGTTAGCTAGGATGGTCTCGATCTCCTCACCTCGTGATTCACCTGCCTCAGCCTCCCAAAGTGCTGGGATTACAGGCGTGAGCCACCGTGCCCGGCGTCTATATATATATATATTTTTTACTGTGTGCTAATAGAATCCAATAATTTTAACAAGAAAGGGAAAGGGTGAGGAATCACTTGAAAAGAAGAAACTTAGTTTCCAAGTCTAGTCTGTACTTTTGATGATAAGGCAATTGTGATATTCAAGTGTTTGGGTAATTATCAATAAAGAATTTGGTAAGGAGGGTTTTCCTGTTAGAGTTGGCATAGGAGCTTTAAGAAGACATGTTAGAGAGACAAACAAATTAGCATTGAATCCCTGAAATAAGCAGGAAATTGGCAAAGTGAAAAGAGAACTAGATTTGAGCCATCAGTCTTTACTTCCAGTCTTGGCTTTGCCTCACCAGTGAGCTGTATGGTCTAGTTAATCTTAATGCACCTCTGTTTCTTCTTTTGTAAGATAGGAATGACACCTAACTTATTCAGCCAGTAAATAACATGTTTATTTTATGAAATATGCCTACTTTGGGTAGACCTAATATATCAAGGGATGGTGAGTATTGAATGAGATCATACATATGAATGCTCTTTTGAAATTATAAAGCACTAAACAAAGCTAAAATTATTGGTCATAATCTCACTCTCGTAACTGGGGGGTTATATTTTTACATTTAAATTTCTTGCCTTCCCAAGCCATTTATAAGATCCTTGAATGTGGGAAAGATGCCATTTTTGTTTTAGTGTCCCCCCAGTAAGTAAACACAGCAGAATTTTCAAACATGTATTGATTGAGCTATTGAGAATCTACCATAGTTGAAGAAATCAGACTTGCCTTGATAGGCAAGGAACAAAATGTTTCTAGCAGTTAATATACTGACAAACAGGGTAGGTAGCATCAGTAGACATGCATACAACCAAATGTAGTGGGCCAGACCAGACCTGCTCAACAAACGTTTTGGGTTTATGGATGAGACCAAAATTCAAGCATAGGTAAGCCCCTTGAATTTTTGTAGAACCAGAAAACAAAACAAAACAAAAAGTCCAGTGACTTATATTAATGAAACAAACTTTTATTGATTGTCAAAATGCTATCATGGGTTAGGTGCAGTGGTTCACACCTGTAGTCCCAGTACTTTGGGAGGCTGAGGCGGGTGGATCACCTGAGGTAAGGAATTTGAGACCAGCCTGTCCAACATGGTGAAACCCTATCTCTACTGAAAATACAAAAATAGCCAGGTGTGGTGGTAGTCCCAGCTACTCAGGAGGCTGAGGCAGGAGAATTGCTTGAACTCGGGAGGCAGAGGTTGTAATGAGCCAAGATCACACCACTGCACTCCAGTCTGGGTGACAGAGAGAGAGTCCTTCTTAAATAAATAAATAAATAAATAAATAAATAAATAAATAAATAAATAAATAAATAAATA